>NW_015173163.1:351658-353404 GCF_001447785.1 Gekko japonicus
GACACACACACCACCTTTTACCACGCCTTTGCCACCTTCACAGAATTCGGCAAGGGGATCAACCGCTATTAAGGAGTAGCTCCTCTGTGTTAAGTGATAATGAGAAGTGCCCTGAGCGGCTGCCTGTCGCACCTCATTCTGATCTGTAAAGGTAAAGGTAAAGGTTCCCTTGCTCGAAAGCCAGTCGAATCCGACTCTAGGGTTGTGGTGCTCATCTCCGTTTCCAAGCCGAAGAGCCAGTGCTGTCCGAAGACGTTTCCGTGGTCATGTGGCCGGCATGACTAAACACCAAGGCGCACGGAACGCTGTTACCTTCCCACCGAAGTGGTACCTATTTATCTACTTGCAATTTCTTGCTTTCGAACTGCTAAGTTGGCAGGAATTCTGATCAGTACTGTGATCCCTTTCCACCCTCCCTTCCAGTCATTGCCCTGCTGGGGTGAGAACTGTGGAGGAGAGTCCCTGAAGGGAGACAGTTTGCAGAGATAAGGACTACACCCTCCGGAGAGATCCAGCTGGAGTCTGCGGAACAGCCCGTCGCCAGCGCACATTCTCCAGGGTGGGGAGGGAAGGACGCCAGTCGGCCAGGAGGAGAGGTACTAGGCAAGGTGCCTTTGGCCGTTCAGTTCCGAGCTATGAACCCGTTCGAAACGGAGAGGCAGTTAGCAGAATGCCCAGGCTGCTCCTCTCACATTTCTGAGGCTCTGCGTTCCAAAAGGGACCAGGGAACAAAGGAAACGGTGCACGTACCAGCGATCAGGGCTTGACCTGCCAAGGTATCGTTCCCATGTTGCCTCGGGAAGCGGGGAAGAGGGCAGGGCACCGCTTGGCTGCTTTGGCTAGAACCCCCAGCTCCTCTCTTCATGCTATGACATATGTCACCTCCCATGCACACATTTAGACTGGCCGCTGTATACCGGTGCACAGTGCGTTCTTACTGATGTGCAGCAAATACTTGAAGGGTTGTCATATAGAGGATGGTGCAGAGTTATTTGCTGTTGCCCCAAGAAAGTCGGAGCAGAACCAACAGGTTGAAATTAAATCAGAAGAGTTTGCGGCTAAACATTAGGAAGAGCTTCCTGACAGAGTAGTTTTTCAGTGGAACAGGCTTCCTCGGGAGGTGGTGGGCTCTAGTCCGCAGAGATAAGGACTACACCCTCCGGAGAGATCCAGCTGGAGTCTGTGGAACAGCCCGACGCCAGCGCACATTCTCCAGGGTGGGGAGGGAAGGGCACCAGTCGGCCAGGAGGAGAGGTACTAGGCAAGGTGCCTTTGGTCGTTCAGTTCCGAGCTATGAACCCATTCGAAACGGAGAGGCAATTAGTAGAATGCCCAGGCTGCTCCTCTCACATTTCTGAGGCTCTGCGTTCCAAAAGGGACCAGGGAACAAAGGAAACGGTGCACGTACCAGCGATCAGGGCTTGACCTGCCAAGGTATCGTTCCCATGGTGCATCGGGAAGCGGGAAAGAGGGCAGGGCAGCGCTTGGCTGCTTTGGCTAGAACCCCCAGCTCCTCTCTTCATGCTATGACGTATGTCACCTCCCATGCGCACATTTAGACTGGCCGCTGTGCACAGTGCGTTCTTACTGGTGTGCAGCAAGTACCTGAAGGGCTGTCATATAGAGGATGGTGCAGAGTTGTTTGCTGTTGCCCCAGAAGGTCGGACCAGAACCAACAGGTTGAAATTAAATCAGAAGAGTTTGCGGCTAAGCATCAGGTAGAACTTCCTGACAGTTAGAGCGGTT
>NW_015173163.1:353564-378180 GCF_001447785.1 Gekko japonicus
TTGCCCTTTCTTACACGCCCAGGGAAATGCTTATTTCAGGAAGCAATTTTTCTCCAGGCCATTTTGGCCAGAGATCCTGGAGATTTTCTGTCATCTTCTGGAAGTGGAAAAGTGGTCACTGGGTGTGTGTGTGTGGGGGGGAGGCATTTGTGAATCTCCCGCATTGTGCAGGGGGTTGGACTAGATGACCCTGGAGGTCCCTTCCAACTCTATGATTCTAAACTCCGGAAGGACACGCCTTGGGAAGCCTAAGTTGGCTGGAAAGGCAGCACACAAATATTTTAAATAAATACATTACAGTGCGCAGTGTGGGAAAGTGAGCCACAGCTATCGAACATAGCTAGAGCAGAGGTGGGCTAACTTCCATGTTGTGCAGTCTGGTTTTGTAAAAGAAAGCACCCAAAAGAGCACAGTGGTCAGAGCATTGGACTATTACTGGCGGGGGGGAGCCGGGTTCAAATCCAAATCCCCACTCGGCCCTGGAACACACTAGATCACCCAGGGCTGCTCACCAGCTCTCAGTCTGTCCTGCCACAGAGGGTTATTTCAAAGATAAAACAGAGAAGAGAACTAGGTATGCTGCCTTGGGGGGAGATTTTTTTTTTTTAAATGAACAAAAAAATTTATGGAGCAAGAGGGAATGCTCAGACAGCTATGTCCAGAGCTCATTAGGGATCAATAATCCTGAATAATCCTTCCAGAAGAGCCTCAAATACGCAGAGCTACAGAAAGGGAAATGACAGAGATGAACCACTGCCAGCAATGTTCCCTCTTATTTCCTCCCCCTACTGAACAGAGCAGTTCGCTTCTTGAGCAGAATATAACTGCTGTCATCTTAAAATGGGCAACGGGCAGTGCAAGACCCTGTGTGGCTCCAGACTGCTGCTGAGCAGGGCTTCCTGTGTTAATGAGCGGCCGCTCACATGCCCAGCTTAGAGACATTGGCTGCCAGTGATCCAAGAGCAAACCTTGTACTGATTTTGGCTGCCAGTGATCCAAGAGCAAACCTTGTACTGATTTTGGCTGCCAGTGATCCAAGAGCAAACCTTGTACTGATTTATGCCAGTGTGCTAAAACAACCACAGAGGGTGTTCGTGTGTGTGTGTGTGTGTGTGTGTGTGTGTGTGTACCTCGTGTGTCCCGCTTCCTAATAAAAGACTTGCAAGAGCCAGGGGTTGAGCTGCGAAACACTTATGGATTATTAATCAACACGACAATTCTCAGTAACGCTAAAGTGTACTATTTCTGTTATGCAACCAGGCTCTCTGCTGGCCCTCTGCTGAACTCCTGCTCGGAACCCCGAGGTAGTGTGGCTCCTTCATTGTCAAAGGCTGCAGACTCCGGGATAACGCAGTCCACCAGAAAATTGCCTGGAGGCCCCCCCTGTTGACCCACCCGCCAATCCCTGAGCCAGAAAGGTCGTTCCGGATTCTACCCGCCTTCCAAACGATGGAGCCTTCTGTCACCTGAACTGTGCCTTGCAGATAATCCCACCTGAGTACCAACCTGATCCTTTCTGGGAACGAGAAGAGCCAAGTTCTTGGGCCAAGGCTCCCTGTGCCATGCAAGCTCAAGGGGCCCTCTGGCAAATACCTTCTGAAATTGCATCTCGGAAACATGTTCAGCCTTGACTTCAGAGGCTTGCAGCAGTTGCCAGCGTAATGCCAGAAAACTGAGAAGTCCTTCCAAATATCCAGGTGCCGGGGGGAGATAACCAGCCATTTTTGGTACGAGGTGAGTCCAGGGTTTGGAGAAATCAGCTTGAGCTCTCACACAGAAATGGCCAATTACAGCCCCTTTCAAACTGCAGAGACAGCACGTTGTCGGACTAGCTGGCGAGAACAGCTCAGGAAATGGGCATTTCATTTGGATCGTCACACGGAGAGGCGAGCCGAAAATTCACCTCTGCAGCTTTTGGGGTGGCTTCTCCCAGCTCACCCGGTTCTGCCCCCTCCTCCTGGTCTCGTGGACCCACCTGTAAAAGCACCGCAACCAGTGTAGCGGCTAGAGTGTCGACCTGGGTTCGAATTCCCAGTCCGACACGGAACCTCCCTGTGCGACCTATGTCAGCCTAACCTACCTCACAGGGTTGTTGTGAGGATAAAATTAAGAGGGCGAAACAAATCCATAAGTGGCTTTGGGTCTCCGTTTGAGAGAAAAGGCAGGGTATAAATACCTAACTAAATCAGTAATATGGAACCAGCGAGCTCTAACGACAAACCCCCGAAACTGGTAAACTCCAGACTCTCGTTAAGTCAAAGGGATCTTTGACGTAAAAGTGTAGGCATGCTGCGGCAGGTCCACAGGGAACAGTCCTACCTTGTCGTTCTCCGTGCAAATCTGAATGGCGTTGGGGATCAGCTTCGCTGTCTTCTCCTTCTTGATGTATTTCACGTCCTTCAGCTGGATGGAGATCTGTCGCGGAAGGGCAAAAGGAGATCAGCGGCTGCCCGGAGGGGAAGAGCTCTGGGGCTCGCTTCTCCGGCCTCTGCCCCGGGGTCGTGGTCTCCGGGCAACTCACCGTGGTCTCCCATCGGAAGATGTTGCTGTAAAAACAGATCCAGTTCTCCGACAGGTAGAGCCGCCCCTGGAGTAAGATATCACGCTGGAGCGCGCAGGAGTAATCTGAGGAGAGGGGAGACGTCAGAGACGAGAGCGTGAGGAGGAGGAGGAGGAGCAGGATGAGGGAAAACGGGAGGGGGAAGGGATGCAGGTTGAAAGGAGGGGGAGGACACAAAGGGGTTCGAATCCACTGCTGAAACTCTTGGGAGATCTGTGCCGCAACTACTGGGCACTGACAAGTCAGTGGCATGTTTTCAGAAGGCCAAAAGTAGATGCCAGAGATGCAGAAGCAAAGCAGATCTATACCACAGGCTTTAATGGATTGAATAGCAATTTTTTTAAGGCCACAGAAGCCAAAAGAGGATGTATCTACAGAAGACTTCACTGAATTAAAGAGACATTCCCGTCCTTCAAGGTCCCCTGGGAACTGTAGTTCTGTGAAAGAAAGGTTGGGGGGTGGGGCTGGATTCTTTCATGTAGAATTCCTAGCTAAACTACAGTTCCCTGGACACTTTGGGAAGACTCTTGACCACTGAACTGGCAATAAATCCAAGGGCTAGAACTGTGGGGCAGGCAAACAGACAGCACCAGCACGTGCTGGAGGCTTCAAGGAGGCAGCCGAGAGTCTCCCCAAACAGGAATCAACAAGAACCTCAGGAGACAGTCGTCTCACCATCTACGGGGGTGCGGGGGGGGGGGGAGGATACCCAGCCATTTTTGGTACGAGGTGAGTCCAGGGTTTGGAGAAATCAGCTCGAGCTCTCACACAGAAATGGTCAATTACAGCCCCTTTCAAACCGCAGAGACAGCACGTTGTCGGACTAGCTGGCGAGAACAGCTCAGGAAATGGGCATTTCATTTGGATCGTCACACGGAGAGGCGAGCCGAAAATTCACCTCTGCAGCTTTTGGGGTGGCTTCTCCCAGCTCACCCGGTTCTGCCCCCTCCTCCTGGTCTCGTGGACCCACCTGTAAAAGCACCGCAACCAGTGTAGCGGCTAGAGTGTCGACCTGGGTTCGAATTCCCAGTCCGACACGGAACCTCCCTGTGCGACCTATGTCAGCCTAACCTACCTCACAGGGTTGTTGTGAGGATAAAATTAAGAGGGCGAAACAAATCCATAAGTGGCTTTGGGTCTCCGTTTGAGAGAAAAGGCAGGGTATAAATACCTAACTAAATCAGTAATATGGAACCAGCGAGCTCTAACGACAAACCCCCGAAACTGGTAAACTCCAGACTCTCGTTAAGTCAAAGGGATCTTTGACGTAAAAGTGTAGGCATGCTGCGGCAGGTCCACAGGGAACAGTCCTACCTTGTCGTTCTCCGTGCAAATCTGAATGGCGTTGGGGATCAGCTTCGCCGTCTTCTCCTTCTTGATGTATTTCACGTCCTTCAGCTGGATGGAGATCTGTCGCGGAAGGGCAAAAGGAGATCAGCGGCGGCCCGGAGGGGAAGAGCTCTGGGGCTCGCTTCTCCGGCCTCTGCCCCGGGGTCGTGGTCTCCGGGCAACTCACCGTGGTCTCCCATCGGAAGATGTTGCTGTAAAAACAGATCCAGTTCTCCGACAGGTAGAGCCGCCCCTGGAGTAAGATATCACGCTGGAGCGCGCAGGAGTAATCTGAGGAGAGGGGAGACGTCAGAGACGAGAGCGTGAGGAGGAGGAGGAGGAGCAGGAGGAGGGAAAACGGGAGGGGGAAGGGATGCAGGTTGAAAGGAGGGGGAGGACACAAAGGGGTTCGAATCCACTGCTGAAACTCTTGGGAGATCTGTGCCGCAACTACTGGGCACCGACAAGTCAGTGGCATGTTTTCAGAAGGCCAAAAGTAGATGCCAGAGATGCAGAAGCAAAGCAGATCTATACCACAGCCTTTAATGGATTGAATAGCAATTTTTTTAAGGCCACAGAAGCCAAAAGAGGATGTATCTACAGAAGACTTCACTGAATTAAAGAGACATTCCCGTCCTTCAAGGTCCCCTGGGAACTGTAGTTCTGTGAAAGAAAGGTTGGGGGGTGGGGCTGGATTCTTTCATGTAGAATTCCTAGCTAAACTACAGTTCCCAGGATACTTTGGGAAGACTCTTGACCACTGAACTGGCAATAAATCCAAGGGCTAGAACTGTGGGGCAGGCAAACAGACAGCACCAGCACGTGCTGGAGGCTTCAAGGAGGCAGCCGAGAGTCTCCCCAAACAGGAATCAACAAGAACCTCAGGCTGCTATTGCAGAACAGATGAATGGAAAGATTAGGAATCAGGGACAGGGCCTTGACCCATGAATCACTCAAGCCGAGAACAGAGACTGTATTTAGGGAAGGGTAGGGCCAGTTCTGGTCTGAATGCCAATTGTAGTCTCCACAGAACCAACATGGTGTAATGGCTAGAAAGTGTCAGGATAGGATCTCGGAGACCCGTGTTCAAATCCCCACTCTACCATGGAAGCATGTTTGGCGACCTTCAGCTAGTTACAGACACTCAGCCTGAGCTACCTCACAGGGTTGTTGCGAGAATAAAATGGAGACAGCGAGAATGATGTGAGCCAGGGGTCATTTCCTGCAGGAGCGCACAGGAGCAGAGCTCCGGCAGTAAAGAGCCCAGGGGGCGGGCACATGCAGCAAGCCCCGCCCCCTGCTCCCAGCAGCCCCGGCCACGAGGATCATGAGGATCTGCGTGTCCCCCCCCCCAAATAGCTAGCAATCCAAAACAGTCCCGTGGAGCCTGAGCAGTGGGTTTTGCCTTCTGACACACTTCCGGTGATGTCAGGGGGCGAGGCATATGCAAATCGGTTATGCTAATGAGTTATGCTAATGAGCTCCTGCACCTCTTTTTCTACGAAATGACCCCTGATGTGAGCCACTCTGCATCCCCCCACGGGGGAGAAAAGCACAGTATAAACAAAAACAAAAAAAACAAATAGCGGCATCACTAACTCAAGATGAGTTATGCTAATGAGCCCCTGCACCTCTTTTTCTACGAAACGACCTCTGATGTGAGCCACTCCGCATCCCCCCACTGGGGAGAAAAGCACAGTATAAACAAACAAAAAACCCCGACGGCATCACTAACTCAGGGAGAGAGCACTGACATGAACAATTCCGAAAAAGAAAGGAACCGGTGATTGTGAGAAGCTGCGTGTTTTATTTACTTATTTTTAAAGGAAGTTCCTTTGAGGTGGAATTGAAAATACCCAACGAAACTATTTCTCTCTGCAGCAAAAGCTGCAAGAGAACTGAGTGGGTTGGGCCCAGCAGATCCCTTCCAGCAAGTGAGGAGTCTTCCTCCAATGGAGGAGGGAGCCTTCATCCATCAAAGGAAGATTCCGCACTTATGGGGAAAGGAGTGAACGGATCCGTTTGAATCTGTATTCTAGGATCAGGTGGGTTTATTTTACCCACGAATTTGGAGGCAAAAGAACTAAAGCCCTGGGGCAGTTCACTGATACAGCCGGAGCCAGTGTTCCCTCTAAGCTGAGTTACTGTGAGCTACCTCACAAGTTTTTAGCCCCCAGCTCACACGTTTTTGTCTTCGCTCAGGAAGGATGGCTCCAGAGCAAACTAATTTATGCAGTAGCCAAATCGCTCGCTCACAACTTTCATGCTAGTAGCTCACAAAGTAGAATTTTTGCTCACAAGACTTCACGGCATGGAGGGAGCATTGCAGCCGGTCACATCAGTATACTGCAATTACGGAAAAGGTTTCAACACTGCCTTCCACCCAAAAAGGGTGCCTTCCACTCTCCTTTGCCATCATTCACCCTACAGTGCCACCTAGGGATGACTGCTTCACCTGCCCTGTTGGGATCCCCCCCCCATCCAGCACAACCTCCCTCCATCCCCACCTCCTCTTATGACCCTTTTCAAATTGCCTTTGTATTTCGTTTTAGTACCTGGTTGCTAATGGGTTTTTCCTGTCATCTCAGACAGGCCCATTTTAACAACCGGCTGCTAGCAGAATTTATTTACCTGTTCATACAGATCCGCTTGTGTCGGGTTAGCAAAGCGTGGTTGAGCCGCTTTTGAGGGAAACTGCTTCTTTCCGTTTTCAACTTCTGGATCGCCATGGTGTGCTGTTTAAAATGTCCATAGCGTTTCCTACAATGCTGCTTTCTTCCTGCCCATTTCTGCTGCATGATCATCCTTGGACTTTTTAAAAAATGTTCTAATGTGAGTGCTATAGCGCTAAACTGCTATAAGCACCATTGAGATGCATTGACTCCATGGAGTCAATGCATCTCAATGGAGCCACTAGAACACTTCAGTACTATAGCAGTTTAGAGCTATAGCGCTCACATTAGAGCTTTTTTAAAAAAAGTCCAAGAAGATCATGCAGCAAAAAAGGGTGAGATAAAAGCAGCACTGTTTGAAATGACCATAGCGCTTCAGAGATGGCTCATTAATGGAAGGAAATTCGCTATATGAAACCCCCATCCCTGTATTGCTTTACTCGAAATCGGGCCAACAATGAATAACATCCCGTTTAGAATGGTAATGAGATAAGGGCCTATGTCTCACCTACAAGGAGTCGTTCAGTTTCCGGAAGCCCCTTGAAGATCCTGCGGAAGTCCTCGTTGCGTTGCTTGTAAGTGGGGCTCAGCATCTGCCAACAGCAATCGGGCACGTTAGGTAGGCACCGTCCCCCTTCAGCTGCACCCACTAGACCCTCCCCCTGAGGACCCGGAAGCTGGTCTTCAATGGCTCTTTTCTGTGGAAGGGGAAGGCTTCCTCCAGCCTAACGGGCCTTCCGGCATTGGAAGAGCCAAGCCTGACGTCTGTGGTTTGCCTCTTCCGTTGGAGGAGGGCTCCTCTGAGCTGGAGGACAGCTTTGAACTGGGCTGGGCAGAGGGATGAGGGGGTCAGCCCCAGAGTTGGGAGGGCAATGGCAGAACTTCCAGGTGTGGCGGGAGGGTGCCGGCTATAGCAAGCTTAAGGACGTTATGGGGGGGTCTGGTCAGTGGCTAGAAAGGCGACCTCCTAGGGATGCCCCTTCAAACTCCAGGATCAAAGGACAGCAGGAGAGAAATACAATTTCTTAAATTAATTAATTATCTTAATCCACTAAGATGGGAGAGCAGTGGGGCAGGAAGAAAAACTACATGGCACGCACCACGTGGGGTGGGAAATGGGGGGCCATCACTCTGACGCCGTTTTGACTAGGGAGGCACAGAAAACCGGGGTACAAATGGAAGGATCACATCTAATCCTTGAGAACTGGGTTGGATCCCCCACGTGAAGCCAGCTGGGTGACCTTGGGCCAGTCACCGCTCTCTCAGCCCCACCTACCTCACAGGCAATGCTCCCTCTAAGCTGTAGAGTCTTGTGAGCAAAAATTCCACTTTGTGAGCTACTGGCATTGAAGTCGTGAGTGAGCGATTTGGCTACTGCACAAATTAGTTTGCTCTGGAGCCATCCTTCCTGGGCGAAGACAAAAAATGTGTGAGCCGGTGGCTGAAAAAATTGTGAGCTAGCTCACACTAACTCAGCTTAGAGGGAACACTGCTCACGGGGTGTCTTGCTGTGGGGAGAGGAAGGGAAGGCAACTATAAGCCGCTCCGAGACTCCTTCGGGTAGTGAAGAGCGGGGTATAAAACCCAACTCTTCTTCTTCTTCTTATGCAGCCCTTTCTTCAAAGGGTGGAAGAACTAGCTCTCTCTTCCCCAAGTGTTTCTCACAACAACCCTGGGAGGTAGGCTCAGGAGCAAAGAGATGGCAACTGCTTCAAGGTGACTCCGAGTTTGCGGCACAGTGCTAGACTGCAACCTGCCAGCCTAACGTCCTCGTCTGAAATGTCGTCTGAAATGTCGACCACTACACTGCCCTGGTTCTGAGGAGACCTTTTGCTGCAGCTGACACTTGAAGGGCACAGAGTGTGATCCCTGAGGGAGGAATCACTGGGACAGGGGTGGCTATGGGGAAAAGGCAATTGGCAGGACCCAGTGGAGGTGAAGCCCTCCGTTTCAGAGGAAATGCCCTTCTTGGGGCTATTGGGAGACAGGAAAGGGAATGCTGAAGGGAGGGGGGAGGTGAGAACACACCCAAGAATCCCTGCACACCCTGGAAACACAAATAGAAGCTTGGGGCACCCCAGATTCATTCAAGGCTGCTGCTGTGGGTAAGCCAAAAAACAGAAAACTTTAAAAAAAACAAAGGAGGAGTCTCTTACTCTGTCCAGATGGCTGGGTGGAATCCCTTCTTTTACTGCCGGGAGCGGGGGCAGCCCCCACCCAAGAGAGGAAGGAGGTTTCTGGAGAGCGGCAGCATGAGCTGTGAAAGGGGCAAGCCTGGGAGCGGCCGGGAGAAGAAGGCAGTGCCCAGGCGCCTACCGAGGCGGGTTTGGGTGCAGGATCAGCACAGAGAAAGAGGAGCGTGGGAAGGAGGCCAGCCACGAGGGGAGGGGAGGGGGGGTGTGAGCCAGGAGGGGAGGCCGGGCAGCAGCTGATCAAAGAGGAAGATCAGGAAAAATGTGGAAGTGGAGAGCGGAGGGGTTTGTTTGGGGAGTGGAGGAGTCATGCAGGACGGAGATGGGGGGGCAAAGGGGGGGGGAGTTCGCAGAGGCCCGATCCTCCGGGCAGAGCGGATGCAGGAGAGTAGGAGGAGGGATAAAGGGGGTGCCAGATAGCGAAAGGGGAGGGAGGCAGATGGAAAGTTTCCCCGGAGCCCATCAAAGCAAGGAAGAAGAGGCCTCCCCCAGGGACAGCTCCAGTTACACTGGCCGGCCATTGGCTGAGGGTGCCCGGGTGTCCTTTACGCGAAACAAAAGGGCTGGGGGTGGGTGGGAAGGAGGGTGTCAGGCTGCAGTTAACCATATCCTGCCCAGGTGGGGGCTGGGCCCAGGTGAAGAGGAACAAAACACACCAGATGCGCCCCCTTTGGTTCTGAACAGCTCCCCGAAGCCCCGGAAACTCAGGGCAGGTCTGTTGGGGGGGGGGTTCTGCACATGACCAGTCATTATAGTCCCGTCTTTGCTGGAAGACGGATCCCCAGGCTCAGTCCTGAGAGCAAACCCCCCTCCCCCCGCCGCCCCATGCAATTCCATTCCTCTTGCACACCGGATTCCAAAACAGAAATCCTCCCAGGGTTTTTATAAACAGATAAAGGAAACTTGCAAAGCAGATAGGTGTGCTTTCTCCCCGCACTCCCGATGCTCACCCTGCAAACTTGCTCTCTTGCCTCCTTCCCTTCTGTTTCCTTCTCTCCCCCCCACTCCCCCCCCTCTATTTCCAAAGGGACAAAGGGGCAGAGTCCAAGGCGGTAGACAGGTCTGCAGCACTCCAGCCTGCAGATGGAGAATGCCCTTTTCGCCTCCCACCTTAAGAATAACTCCCCGCAAGCAGAAAACCAGCCCGTTGAAGAAGAGAAAGGTCCCTCCCTGCTGCCCTCCTCGTTTTCTGCTCTCAAGAAATTGCTTTTTTTCATTTTTTTTTTACCAGACAGTGATCCCTGGTCTATACGGGCGTTCTACCACACAATTTCTGCCGCGTGCACATTTTCTAAATAAAACAGATATGTGGACCTCAACCCTCTGAGGGGCCAACACACACCCTTCATAAGAGAATGAGTTGGGAAGTCCCTGGTTCAAATCTTACTGGTAATAACTTTGCAAGGTGACTTGAAACAAGGCAAAGTCTCTCAGCCACATCTTAAATACTGGACCTGATAACAGTGGCCTATTCTACAGGGTTGTTGTAAAGACTGGCAAGGGAGGGTTGCCAACCTCCAAGTGGTACCTGGAGATTTCCCAGAATTACGACTGATCCCCAAACAATAGGGGTCAGTTCCCCTGGAGAAAACTGCTGCTTTGGAGGGTGGACTCTGTGGCCTTATACCACACCGAGCTCCCTCGCCTCCCCAAAACCCACCCTCCCCAGGCCCTGCCTCCCAAAATCTCCAGGAATTTCCCAACCCAGAGTTGGTTACCCTAAGCAAGGTCACGTCTGGACAGCATGTTAAAAGCGGTAAAGCATTATTGGCAAAAAGAACTAAACAAAGCGCTAGAAAAGTATTCCATATTTCCCCCCAAGCCACTTTTTGTAGAACAATCTGACCAGACGATTCTCACGGGGCTGCCACGTCCAGACCCAGAGAGGGCTTCTCTACCTCCATTGTGGTGTAGTGGTTAGTACTGGACCCGGGTTCAAATCCCCACTCCACTTCCCTGGATGCTCCCTGGGCCAGTCTCTCTCGGTCTAACCTACCTCAAAGGTTTGTTATGAGGATAAAATGGAGAAAAAAAGACCGATGTAAACCTTTGCAGGTCCTTATTTAAGAAGAAGAGGAGGAGGAGGAGATTGGATTTATACCCCGCCCTTCACTATCCAAGGGAGTCTCAGAGTGGCTTACAAACTCCTTTCCTTTCCCCTCCCCACAACAGATGCCCTGTGAGGTGGGTGGGGCTGAGAGAGCTCTGACAGAAACTGCTCTTTTTCAAGAACAGCTCTTATCAGAACTATCTGCCAGGCCTTGGGATAATCCCTCAGACCTTCACCATCATCCCAAATTGCTGCTATTGTGTAGGTTTTGGGAAAGCTGTATTTGTGTGTGGGGGGGTCAGTTTTATTTTATTGTAGAGATGTGGTCGTCTTTCTTTATGTTTGAAACCGTATGCAATTTAGCACTGCCAAGAGGCTTGGAGAAAAAAGTGACCTGACCCTTTAAAAGAGGCTTAACGGGGCGTTCTTCACCAGGTAAAGGTCTTTTACTTTGAAAGTTTCAGTTGCCCATTTCAACATACTGAGCCTCTGTAATGGGGACAGGACATGCTTCTCCAGGCCTGTTGGAAAGCCCACATTTCTTCCTGCCAAATTATATTTGCGCAAGATCAAGGGAGTCTAATTTCATGTACCACCCATCCCGAAGGGGAGAAAAAGTCACTTACACTGTACCAGCTTTGCATTTTCTGAAAGACAAAGAGAGAGAGGAGTTAGTGTAACTTGCACAATGAGAAAATGAAACCATCACACTTTCCTCTCACCCTCCCCTGCTTGTTTAAACCTAGGGATGCCAACCTCCAGGTGGGACCTGGGGATCCCCTGGAATTACAGCTCATCTCCAAACTAGAGAGATCAGCCCCCCTGGAGAAAACAGATGCTTTGGAGGGTGGACTCTGTGGCACTGTGCCCCACTGAGTTCTCTGTCCTCACCAGGCTCCATCCCCAAATCTCCAGGAGCTTCCCAACTGGGACCTGGCAACCCTACATCCCCCACCGGTGGCCAGAGGGGACCTGGCAAGCCTATCAAATACACTTAAGCATCAGATCCCTGAAAACGGTACATTTCCGAATGACCAAAGCAGAATTCTTTGGGCTGCAATCCAGTCAAAAATGCACTTTTGGCATACTTTTCCAACAGCCACATACAGAGCGAGAGGCTGGCTTCAGACTGTGGGGCAGCTGGGCTTTTGCCCTGAGCCCACGACCTCAGGGTGCCCCCCCCCCCGAGCTCAGTAGGAGAGGAATTATTACATTTTGAGGAAAGAAAGATTCTGGGGTTAAACATTCCTCTCAGCTCCCTGCTGCACCGTGTACCTCTCGGTTTTGAGATGTGTTCCACAGCGCAGAGAGAAGGGGGCAGCCATAACGAAATGACTGCCTCTCCCAATCAGTGTTCCCTCTAAGCTGAGTGAGTGTGAGCCAGCTCACAGTTTTTTAGCCTCCGGCTCACACATTTTTGTCTCGGCTCAGGAAGGAGGGCTCCGGAACACACTAATTTATGCAGTAGCCAAGTCACCTGCTCACAACTTTAATGCCAGTAGCTCACCAAGTAGAATTTTTGCTCACAGGACTCTACAGCTTAGAGGGAACACTGCTCCCGATATCAACCTACATGAACATATGAAGCTGCCTGATATTGAATCAGTCCCTTGGTCCAAGAAGGTCAGTGTTGTCTACTCAGACCGGCAGCGGCTCTCCAGGGTCTCGACCGCATGCCAGCATATGTCCTCCTGTCAGCTGTTACTGTTTTGTTATTATTATTTTTTATTTACAAAAATTATACCCCACCTTTCTGCCTTCACAAGGGGGCACCAAGGCAGCAAACAGATTAAAAACATACATAATAAGAAAATATATCTCTTTTTTTTTGGGGGGGGGGGACTTTAAAACCAAACAAAAAACACATGGTTAAGACAATTAAAAACCAAAGCTGTGGACATACAACACAGTACAATAAAACACACATACGTAAAAAGCACTTGAGAACATTAGTTCCTGGGTATCACGTCTGTTGGGCTGGGATACCCGTTGTGGCAGATATAGGGTCCAATTTGTCCCTTAGTTTCCTTGTCTGGCCCAGTGTCGCTTGATCACAGTCTTGAAAGGCAATGGCACACCAGGAGCTCCTTTCCAGCGCTTTGTCCTGTCACTCCTGCCGTACCCTTTCTTCGCATTCACGAAGAACACTGTCTTGTGATCATCTCTCCGCAAATGAATACACCTGACCCATTAGGAAAAGGTAGGCGACGGGAGCCTGTGGGCCGTGTCCAGCCTGGGAGGGCGTTACCAACAGTGACAGTTGGGGAAGTACGGGAACCGAATTCCAAGTGGGGCCTGGAGCTCTCCCAGAATTCCAAGGGATCTCCACATGACAAGAGGTCAGTCTACCAGGAGGAAATGGCGGCTTCGGAGGGTGGACCCTACGGCATCCCATCCCTGAGGCGCTCTCTCCCCTCCCCGGTCTCCCCCTCTCCCCAAGCACTGCCTACAAATCCCCAGGAACTTCCACGAAATTGGCCACTCCAAAGTTGGCAACCCCAAGCATCACGGAACTCAACCACTCTAGACAGGCTGGCTCACCGGCAAAAGCCAGCCCCTTCTGCTGTTCTTTTTTAAAATTCTCTCCCTCCTCATGAGGAAAAAAAAATGCCCTTCAGTGTGGTTTACAATCCAGGGGGGGATACAGAAATAAAGACATCCAAACCAGCTCAAAACAATACAGCCCCAAACTCTGAAATATAAACCGGAAATAGTAAACAGCAAATCCATCTTATTTATTTCATTTTCTACCCTGCCTTGCTCCCCCCATGGGGACCCAAAGCAGCTTGTACCATTTCCCTCGCCTCCCTTTTATCCTCACAGCAACCCTGTGAGGTAGGTCAGGCTGAGAGTGTGCAACTGGCCCAAGGTCACCCCCAGCGAGCTTCAAGGGCAGAGTGGGGAATTCGAAACTGAGTCTCCCAGTGGTGTCCGCTACAAAACACTGACTTTTCCGCCAAGGGCTCAGGAGGACAGGCCAGTCTTAACCTTTTGGTGTGTCATTCAATTCCATATTGGAAGTAAGTATATTTGGGTAAAGTACAATACTTTTAATATTGGGTGGAATTTTCAATTGAATTATTAAATATTAATCTGCAATAATTTTTATCTTTTTGTACAGCTTCCAACTTTGGTCCTATTTTATTTATTTATTCTTTATTTATTGTTAATTGCCTTACATGTGTGACAGGGACTCTGATGCTTGTTATAATTTGCACTATTTGACCTCTGAAGAAGGCTCTTGTGAGCCGAAACGCATCAGGTCATACACTGTTCTTTTTTGTGTGTATTTGTAACTTTGTACATTTTATGAGAGGAGCTGTGGTGACTCAAGTGGTTAAGACGCTGAACTGCAGGCTGTGGAAGGTTGGTAGTTCAGCAGTTTGAGACCGGAGTGCCGCATGACGGAGTGAGCTCCCGTCTCTAGTTCCAGCTCCTGCCAACCTAGCAGTTCGAAAGCAAGAAATTGCAAGTAGATAAATAAGTACCACTTCTGGACAGCACTGGCTCTTCAGCTTGGAAACGGAGATGAGCACTGCAACCCTAGAGTCGGATTCGACTGGCTTTCGAGCAAGGGAACCTTTACCTTTACCTTACATTTTATGAGGCTTTATTTGAGCCCCTACTAGGTTTTATATGTCTTTGTAATAAACACTCTTTTGTACACTTGTCATGATCTGCATAGGCCTCTGGAGATCTGTGCAGGACTGGGCCTAGTGAGGCCTAAGAGACCTGGCTGGGAGTGGGAAGCGGACAGCCTACAATCCCCACAAGGCTTTGCGCCAGCGGTAACCAATAGGGGTCGAGGAATTCTCTGAGGAGATTGTTTATATACTTGGTGGTCAGTTAAACTGTGTTCTTGTCCTCTCTGCGGTTTTTGCCTCTCACAGAGCTAAGCTGAGAAGACTGGTCTGGGAGAAAGATCCCTCACTGGGGACAGTGAGTATGGGCAGAAGCCTGGCATAAGAGAGCTGTAGGGCTTGAGTAGTAACAGTTAAGGAGTATTAGGTAGCTGCGTTAGCTTTGTGTTTCTTTTGGTCTTTCAACACTGTTATGGATTTTAAGGCACCTTGTCTTGTCTTGTTTTTCCCCTGCCCAGTATTATAATAATAATAAGCCCTTTTTGTTCAATTGTTTCTCTGCCTGGTTATCACGCTTACGTTTTCGGCTACAAAGGGGCAATTTGAAGTGGCTTGGGAAGGTACACTGGGCCTTCTCAAGGGACCTAAGTCCAGGGTGGTAGCGGCAGAAGGTGGCAACCCGCTGGCGTCATGACAACACTTATTTATGTTTTTAACTTTTGGCCCTCAATTAGGTTTCTAAACTTCCTTCGGAGGTTTGTGCTTTGTTGGTTTAAATTTCCACCCCTCTTTTTTGGGGCAGTCTTAACCTGGTGCCTAAATATAACAATGTCAGTAACGAGTGAATGTGCCTGCTGAGGAAGTTCTACGATCAGGGGGCCGCCACACAAAAGGCCCCGTCACCGTTAGCCACCTATCTAAGCCCTGACGTAAACAAGATGCTTGCAGGCGAGAAGAACTACTATGCATCCAGCATCTTGTTTAAACTGGGATGTGAAACAAATTTAGAATCCAGTGGCACCTTTAAGACCAACAAAGGTTTATTCAAGGTATGCACACAAAAGCTCATACCTTGAATAAACCTTTGTTGGTCTTCAAGGTGCCACTGGATTCTAAATCTGTTCTACTGCTTCAGACCAACACGGCTGATCACCTGGATCTATCTTCTGGGATGTGAAACGTTAGCATACCAGAGATCTATACCCCAGGCAGGGATTGTGCAGGTGCATTAATGCCACACACACAGTGGCACCGTCTAAACCACACCCCATACAATACAATACGGGTAAGACCTTCCTGTCTGATAGAGTCATTTTTAAATCAGGCCTCACTTGAAAATATGGGAGGGGGGGAGCCTCAGGACTGGCCAGCAGACAGGGAGTATTAGACAGGTGAAGGGGGTACTTAGAGGGTTAGGGTTTCCAGGGCCCCTCATCGCTCTGGTGGGGGGATTTGGGGGGCATTCCGGGGGTGGGAGGGGACGGCCCCAAGAATCGCTGCTGGGAAATCAATCCAACGCGCCACAGCCCCCATCCTGCTCACAAAAAGACCCTTTAAAGGGCCTTTTTGCAAAGTGGAGCTGCAGCCGGTGACAGCCCCTCTCCCTCCCTGCTGATTTAAAGGGTCCTCCAGCTGATCAGCGGGCCATGTGCTCCCCACCGATCAGCTGAAGCCCTTTAAATCTCTGCAGGAGGGAACGGAGAGGGGTGGCCATGGGTGGCCGCTCTTGGGGACGGCGGACTGGGGCCCCCAGAAGCAAGGGAACCCCCACCCAGACCCGGGGGCTGGCAGCCCTATTAGAGGGGGTGGGCCATGATGAAACAGTGAGGTTAGCCATGATGAGGAGGAACGGGAGACGAATGAACAGCAAAAGTACAGAGAAAGGTAGACTTTTCAGAACCAGGGGGTTTCAGGGAGAGGGCAGGTAAAGGTAAAGGTTCCCTTGCTCGAAAGCCAGTCGAATCTGACTCTAGGGTTGCGGTGCTCATCTCCGTTTCAAAGCCGAAGAGCCAGCGCTGTCCGAAGACGTTTCCGTGGTCATGTGGCCGGCATGACTAAACACCCAGGCGCACAGAACGCCGTTACCTTCCCACCAAAGTGGTACCTATTTATCTGCTTGCAATTTCTTGCTTTCGAACAGCTAGGTTGGCAGGAGCTGGAACTAGAGACGGGAGCTCACACCGTCTTGCGGCATACTCGGGTCTCGAACTGCTGAACTACTGGCCTTCCACAGCCTGCAGTTCAGCGTCTTAACCACTTGAGCCACCGCAGCTCCTCAGGGAGGGCAGATGGCTAGGCAAACTGAGAAGGTGCTTAACTTTGCATCTGGCTCTTAGCCGCCCCAGCCCCCTGACCAGCACACATTATCTTCACATCTTCCTAAGGTTGGCAGCCCAGATCTCCCAGAATCACAACTGATCTCCAGACGACAGAGATCCGTCCCCCTGCAGAAAGTGGCTGCTTTGGAGGGCGGACTCTATGGCACTGGACCCCACTGAGGTCCCCCCCCCCCAAACCCCAACCTCCCAAAGTTCCAGGGATTTCCCAAGCCAGAGCTGGCCACCCTACATCTTGCACATATACAACTTCCCTTCCCCGCCCCCCAAAAAAACCATTCCTCCCTTACCTTGTTGTTGCGGATGAAGCTGCGCCCACTGAGCGGGTAGTTGAGGGGGGTGCTGGGCGGAGGCCCCGGTTGAGGAGCCCGCTCCGAGGTGTTCTCGGACCCCTTCTCCACCATGGTCTCGGCGGGTGACTCTGGCGGAGGCCGTGGGGGCAACAACAAGAGGCGCTTCCTCAGGGACGGGGAGCTGCTCGGGGTGGTCCGTGGGGAGGTGGTGCCAGTGCTGGAGGGAAGCGGAGCAGAAGGGTGAGGCCCAGGACAGAGGCCAGCACCCCATCACTGCCCCCAAGCGTGAGAACAAATACCCCAACCCATTTCTGCCCTACGTTAGCTACTCCAAAACAGTCCCCCGCTTCAGTCTCCCAACCCGCTACACAACTGCCCCATCTCCCTTCCTCCGCCATTAGCATCGCCAGACCCACAGCCCAAGGGTTCTCCTGTCTCTAAAGGCCTGCTCCGAAGTGAAGGTGAACCCAGGTACAATCTGTGTACAGCAGACACTTGATTTTCCTCTCTACATGCACCAATTTATTCTCACGTCACCTTCAAAGCATGTACAGCTGAACTTGTGATTTAGACTCCCCATTTCTCCAGGTACCGGTCCCTGGTTCTAATTGCAAAGTGAGCACACGTTGGCTCCTTATTACAAACGGATGTACGCACATAAGTGCGGGGTCTACATGTGTTCATAATCAGGGTTCCCAGCTCTGGTTTGGGAAAATCCTAGAGACTTGGGGATAGAGCCTGGGGAGGGCGGGCTTGGGAAGACATGGGACCTCAGTGGCAATCAGCATCTATTGGAAGTCCCTGGCCCAAAGAGCGTCCAGCTTTTCGGCCCTGGCTCCAACCTGGTGGGACTCTCTGCCTACCAGCATCAGGGCCCTGCAGGATCTGCTACAATTCCGCAGGGCCTGTAAGGCAGAGATGTTCCACCAAGCTTACGGTTCAGGACAGCAACAGTTTTTAACATCAACAGTAGTTAACATCAACGGGTTTAACATCAACAGTCTCATGGTTAACAGTTGCCAACGGATATTTCGTTCACTAACTGCTTTCACCCCACCCCCACCTAGAGATGTAAAATTTCCAGAAATTTTGAAGTTCGGAAAAAAACCCGGGTTTTTTCCAGTTTTTTTTGGGGGGAAACAGAAATTTTCGGAAAAATTGAAAAAAATGCTACTCTTGCATTTATTTTGTATTTTCTAGATTGAAAGTCATTCTGTTACTTTAGGAACATAAAATATGACTGTGGACATTTTTACTTGGCATGAAATTATCACAACTAGCATATTAAAAATATAGTGCATCCAAACAATTATTACAAAGAGAATACCCACCCACATGCAAAAACAAAACTGAAACCTTTTTATTTTCTTCTGACAATAGCACCCCCTAAAGGAAGAAATGCATCTTGTTCTTCCATTGGAGAGTTCAGTTTGTAACCTAGGACTTGCTTGTCCTCAGTGCACAGAAATTAGATCAATCTGATACAATATATATATATTTTAGAAATTATTTGGAAAATATTTGCACACCTTGTCTTACAATATTTTATTCATCATGTTAAAAAAAAAAGTTCCATAGTCAATTTATTTTATTCTATTTTATTTTTTCAATTTTTTGGAAAAAAACAAAAAAGGCTTCAGGAAAAAAATGGGGAAAAACTGGTTTTTTTCCAAATTTTCCCGGTTTTTTTCCAGGCCTTCACATCTCTACACACACACACACACACGTTATAGTACAGTAAATTGGAGGTTAGAATTGTATTATGGCACCATGTGGGCATCGGGTATTTCCTGAACTGCATTTTTAGACTATTTAATGATTTTCTATGTGTTTTTATAGGAATTTGTTGTACACAGCCCTGAGTCTGCCTGCCAGGAGGGCGGTATAAAAGCCCAATACAATAAATAAATAAATATAATGAAAAATCCACTTTTCAAAGCAGCCATTTGCTCTGGGGAAACTGATGTCTGTGGTCTGGAGATCAGCCGTGTTTCTGGGAGATCTCCAGGCCCCATCTGGAGGCTGGCAACCCTAGTTTATGAAGACAGATTCAGGTGGGGTAGCCGTGTTGGTCTGAAACGACAGAACAAAGTTTGAGTCCAGCGGCACCTTTAAGACCGACAAAGTTTAATTCCGGGTGGAAGTTTTCGCGTGCAAGCACACTTCCCACGGGACTCAAACTCTGTTCTAACCCCCAATTTTGTTACTGTTATCATCCTCATCATTATTAAAAACATTTATTACACACCTTTCCTCCTTGAGGCAGCTTACACTATAGGTAAAATACATAAATCAGAATACATAAGATACATGAAAAGCCATAATTTAAAATCACAATTCAGGACTGCTAGTAAACTAACCAAAGGCAGCCCTAAATAAACTTCAACGTGCAAACTGGGATTAAAGAGTTGCAGAGGGGGGGAGGGGATGGGGACTCCGCCAGATGGAGATTGCCCCCTTCAGTGCAGGCCTGTAACGGGAAACCTTCCCTTCCTTTTACGCCAGAGTATTAAAGTCCAGGAGCCCTCTCTGGGTCTGGACCTGAAAACCTGAGTGAGGTCCAGATTTCCTTTCCCTTTCCCCTCCAGCCCCTGATGCGGCAGAAAAGGAAAGCTATAACTGGAGTTTCGGAATGTAAACAGGAAGGCTGCTGCTCCAGGGGTGAAAGAGGATCCTAATCCCAGAGTAGGGTCACCCAAGGGAGCATCAGAGAGTCAAGTGGATGCTCAGGGTGAGTTTCCTACTGGTGAAAACAGAGGCTCCTCTGGGGCCCTTTTAGGTTGGTGGGGGGGACAGAAGGGGAGAGGGGTCTGAAGACTCTTCTCCTTGCATGCTGTTTTACCAATCTGAATCAGGCCTATGAGTGACTGGGTAACCCGGGAGCTCCCTGCACGCATGAGATGGGAGTCCCGTTTACATGTCACAGTCAACTGACATACAGCCTGTGTGTATGCGCCATATATCTGTTCACAAGACAGAAAGACAGAGCATCTTCACTTTACAGCTGAAACCTGAGGCCGGGGCCTGGAAGTGCAGTTTCAGTTACACATCCCACTGTACCTGCATTGAAGGGAACATCAGAATTACTCATCAACACATATCTAAAGGAAAATCAAGTGTATGTTGTACATAGATTGTACGTGTGTTCACTACCCCTTGTGGACAGGGCCACAAATTCTTTGTTGTGGTCACAAAGATTTCATAAGGCGTGAATCGACCGGGGGGGGGGGGGAGGTCACAGAGTGTCTGATCTGTGGGCACTCTTATCAATATCTACGGAGAAAGAGGGGCACCCTTCTCCATTAGCATGTGCCATACAACCCTGGGATCCAGCCTCTATTCACACAGACCCTTCCCGTCAAAGCGAGGATTGTCTGAATCGGGTCATCATGTAAAAGGCTATATGTGCATACAATCGATGTCATTCATAACCCCAAATGCGGAGGGAGGGGGAGTACACACCTGCTCTTCCACTTATAACAGTGGTGGTTGTGTGAATTAGCCTTTCAAGTCTAGCATTAGGGCACTCATGTTCGTCAGTGACTTCAAAAACACTCCCAAGGGGGGGGGGTACTATTATGAGCCAATGGCAAGGTACATTACAGCATGTAAAGCACTTTACAGTGGCATTTCCTCATGCCCCTCGCACAAAAGCCCTGCAAGGTAGGGCAAGAATAGCACCGAGGAACTGAGGCTCAAGGAAAATGCCTTCTTCAGGGTCACCCAGCAAGACTTAGGACTCTGTAGCCCAGGACAAACACACAAGCAGACTACTCCCCCAAAGACCAATAGAGCTGTCACCTGATGCAAGAAACTGTAGGGTGCTCCTCTAAGCAAGTCTACTCAGAAGTCTACTTCCATTTTATTCAACAGGGTTTACTCCCCAGAAAGCATTCTTAGGATTATAGCCTCAGGTTGGGAGTCATGTTGGTCTGAAGCAGTAGAACAAAGTTTTATTCAAAGTATAGGCTTCTTCAGTGTGCACGCACACAAAAGCTTATACCCAGAATAAAACTTTCTTGGTCTTAAAGGCACCCCTGGACTCAAACTTTGTTCTTAAGATTTCAGCCTTAGCCACTTAGCCGTTTGAATTTCAACTGGTTACATTTTCATATGAATGAAACAACTGCTTTGAAAAGGGAAAGCGAGTTTTCCTTGCCCATAGGAAATGCAAGAAGAAACCCTGCCATTTTAGTTTAGAAGAGGTATGGGGAGTCTACAGTTTTGGTAAATACGTACATTTATACTTGTATTAAAAATAACTGGATTTTAAAAAGATGTGTTGCCTAATCATGGATTTTTTGTTGTTGATAAAAATGTTTGAAAATGACAAACGTGAGCAAGTAAATGCAAGCTGCTCAGCTAATATATGGCTTGATTAAATAATGCTTAATCAAAACTTGACATTCTAGTTTAAATTGCTACGCACACGACAACAAATAGCAGGAACTAAAGGACACAGCATCCCCAATGTCATTCCAAGTAGGTTACTTTTTCTTGTTGTTTATTAGTGGCTTGATTCAATAACGATTAATCAACACTTGACATCCTAGTTTTAATTGCTACAGACATGACAACAAATAGCAAGATCTAAGGGACACGGTGTCCCCAGTGTCATTTCAAGTTGGTTACTTCTTTCTTCTTTCAATTTTGACCACTATTCCAGCCATATAACAAAAGGGTTTCAAATGACAAAAGGATGGGATCTTTTTTCTACTCAAACCTTATTGCATACAAAGTTGCAAAAATTATTCAATAGTGAAAGGTTTTTTTAAAAAAATCGATATTACAGATTGTAAAGAGGCTATTAGATCTATGGTTGCCAACTGTGGCCTGGGAAATTCCTGGAGATTTGGGGGGTGCCTATGAAGGGGCACATCTGAGGGGAGATTTCACCTGGACCCTATGGTATGGTTCTATGGTTCCTTCCTAGTGCCATCTAATTAGGTCAATTGTTGTATTTTTATTGTTTTAACTGTGAATTTAATTTATGAATGTGTTTTTACTGTTGTACATTGTCCTAAGCCCTGTCCTACAGGGAAGGGTAATCTAGAAATCTAATTTAATAAACAAATAATATAATTTGCCCTCTGAAGCTGCCTTTTCCCCCAGGGGAACTGATCTCTGTAGTCTGGAGATTAGAAGAAGAAAAGAGATTGGATTTATACCCCACCCTTCACTCGGAGTCTCAGAGTGGTTTACAATCTCCTTCCCTTCCTCTTCCCACAACAGACACCCTGTGAGGTAGGTGGGGCTGAGAGAGCTCTTTCGGGGACTGCTCTTGAGAGAACAGCTCTCAGAGAACTTTGACTGACCCAAGATCACCCAGCAGCTGCATGTGGAGAAGTGGGAAATCAAACCCAGTTCTCCAGATTACAGTCTGCCGCTCTTAACCACTACACCAAACTTAGCTGTAATTCCAGAACTCTGGGCCCCACCAGGAGGTTGGCAACCATAGATCAGATAGTAATTCTAGTCATGTACTATATATTTATCTTGCCCGTGCTTCGATAGGGTTACCAGCATCCAGGTGGCACCTGGAGATCTCCCACTATTACGGTTGATCTCCAGATGACTAAGTTCAGTTCCCATGGAGAAAATTCCCATGGCATTATACCTTGTTGAGGTTCCTTGAGAGCCAGTTTGGTGTAGTGGTTAGGAGTGCAGACTCTAACCTGGGAGAACTGGGTTTGATTCCTCACGCCTCCACATGCAGTTGCTGGTGTGACCTTGGGTCAATCATAAGTTCTTTCAGAGCTGTTCTCTCAAGGACAGTTCTCCAGAGAGCTCTCTCAGCCCCACCTACCTCATAGGGTGTCTGCTGTGAGGATAAGAAGGAAAAGGAGATTGTAAGCCGCTCTGAGACTCCTTTGGGTAGTGAAGGGTGGGCTATAAATCCAATCTCCTCCTCAAACCCCACACTCCCCAAGCTCCATCCCCCCAAATCTCCAGGTATTCCCCAAGCTGGAGCTGACAACCATATATTAAGAAGTTCAGAGAAGCATACATGGTTTTTATCCATTTATCTGAAGGCAGATCTCCAAGCTCGTCTTCCACCCTGCCCCACCCCATGGGCTCTCCTAATGATTCCTGATGAATTTTCATAGAAGAGGGAGAGCGCAACAGTGGGAACAACCCCCTAAGCTATGCTCTTTGCATCTTTTCCTGCCCCTGATCCAGATAACACTCCACTGACGACTTCCGGTTTATGGTGACACAATGGCGGACGCATCTCCCGGACCTCCTGGGGATGTGATCTGCACACCAGCGGAAAGGGGGGGTGACTAGTCGCTACCCCCCCGAGCCTTGGCAAAAGGCTCCTAGCCATGGGGCTTTTGTGGGGTGGCCTCTTCGCCAGCACGATGCTGGGGAATTGAGGCGCTCCTCCGCCCCGACGGTCCTGCCGCTGAGTGTCCGTATGGATCTAGAGCTGCTGACCGGGACAAGCATTGGAGACTAAGCGTTTTGAACGTATGCCGAGCGAGGTCATATGACCAACAATGAACTGTGAGTTGGGTTAAAGCGAAATGAGAATTTAAAAAGAAAGCTACCTCCCTGGGAACAGTGAAAAAAGTGAGCGGGGGAGGGGGCCCTCTCATAAGCATGAACTAAACGAAATTCTAGGGGGGGGGGAAGTGATGAAATCTGTTTTGAGAGACTTACCAGAGCGTGGATAAGCGTACGGGCGTATTTCAGAGACTATAGCAAGTTTTTATAAAAGTAAACAATCCATAAAGATGGCGGGGAAGAGGGCAGAGAATGCTAGCAAAAGTGAAACCAGCCGGGATCATGAGCCCTCGACCAGAAGAGACCACTGAGCTTTTCAAATTGTTGACAGAGTCCTTGCGCCCTCTGCTGGACCAGATGACTAACATAGAACAACAGCTGACGAATCTAAACCAGAGTCTAGCAACTCAGCAGCTCCAACTGACTGAGACTTTAAAAATAACGGAGCAAACGGCTGAGAAGGTGAAGGAAATGGACGCCGACGCCAAAAAAGTCAAGAAAAAGGTGCAAAAGCTGAAAAAGAAACAAGCTTCGGAAGAAACACAACTTTTACAGCTGCAAATGGAGAAAGCAAATTTGGTTCTACGGTTTCAAGGGGTCCCAGAATCTAAAGGTGAGAATCTAAAGCAACTCCTGAGTGAAGCATTAGCCCCAGTTACAGATCTGAAAGCGGAGTATCTTGTAAGCGAAATGGATGTGGTCTATAGGTCCTATTCCGTGTACATCAAAAAGAATAATCTGCCTGGGGAAGGTTCTCAAAGCGACATGTAAGGGATTCTATCCTGAAAGCAATAACAGGAACACCCTTGAAAATCGGGGACAACACCATTAGGATTCTAAAAGATATTCCATTTGAAATCAGACAAAAGAGAAAGAAATATAAAGATCTAATCCTGTTTCTCCAAACAAACAGCATTGGTTACAGATGGTTAATTCCAGAAGTCATCATTTTCAAAATACAAGATAAAAAAGAAAAGATTGACTCTGTTTCCAAAGCACGTGAGTTCCTGAGAGTCCAGCTGGGAGAGCCAGTTGGGGGAGAGAAGGAAGAAGATGACAGCAAATCCAGTGGCGAATTGGACTCAGTGTCTTCAGA
>NW_015173163.1:378585-388235 GCF_001447785.1 Gekko japonicus
GCTCCATCACTCCTTGGCAAATAGAAGGGGAAGTCGTGGAAGTAGTGACAGACTTCACATTCCTGGGATCCCAGATCACCATAGACTGTGACAGCAGCCATGAAATTAAAAGATGCCTGCTCCTTGGGAGGAACGCGATGGTGAACCTAAACAGCATGATAAAAAGTAGAGACATCACCCTGCCAACAAAAGTCCGCATGGTCCAAGCAATGGTATTCCCAGTAGTCATGTATGGCTGCGAGAGTTGGACTATAAGGAAGGCCGAGCGCCGAAGAATAGATTCTTTTGAACTATGGTGCTGGAGAAGACTCTTGAGAGTCCCTTGGACTGCAAGAAGATCAAATCAGTCAATCCTAAAAGAAATCAACCCTGACTGTTCCATGGAAGGCCAGATAATGAAACTGAAGCTCAAATATTTTGGCCACCAAATGAGAAGGGAGCACTCACTGGAGAAGACCCTGATGCTGGGAAAGATTGAAGGTCAAAGAAGATGGGACGGCAAAGGATGAGATGGTTAGACAGTGTCATAAATGCAACGAACATGAAATTGAGCAGAGGACAGCGGAAGACAGGAAGGCCTGGTGTGATCTGGTCCATGGGGTCGCGAAGGGTCAGACTCGACTGTGTGACTGAACAACAACAACAAGCTGTTGTTATGATCTCCTATACTTGGGGTTTTAGTTAGTTGTGGTTTTCTTTCCTTTCTCCCTAGATGTAGTTACTCCTCCCTAATTTTTCGTTGTAGTTTGTAGTCTATTAAAAAATGCAATAAAAATCCCCTCCGAGGGGCCAAAAACAAACAAACAGATAACACTTCACCATGGGACTGGGAAACAGGGACTGCACCTTCGTTTACACAAACAGGGCCTCAAAAGATGGAAGAGGACAGGAGGCAAAGCCGAAGAGGGCGGGTTGGTAAGTAATTGCTCATTGTGGGCAGGATCTACAAGTAGCTGGACATTATACCACTGTGATTGGCCAGAGCTCTTAGATTTTCATGTCTGAGCAGGAAAACCCGAAAGGGGAACAATTTCGACAGGGTGTGAATCCAGTTTCCGTGGCTGCCAATAGGATTTGTCAGGGGGAAAGGAACTGATTCCATTTGTTTTGGTCCTTACAACCACGTGGCACAGAGATGGGGCAAAATATATTGTGGGCCAGTGATCTTTAGGGACTCGAGAACTTTGTGGACATTGACCGGGGGGGGGGGGAGAATAGAAGGTTTATTTAGTAACAGTTTTCAAAGATTGTATCACAAGGAATTAAGGTTCAGGATTATTACACACAACTATATAATTATGCCTTCCACTCTCCTTCTGGGGATCTCAGGGCAGCATCCACAGAGCAATCCCATTTCATCCTACCCTACGGTTGCCAAGCCTGGCTTGGGAAATACCTGGAGATTTGGGGGGGTGAAGCCTGGGGAAGGTGGGGTTTGGGAAGGAGAGGGACCTCTGCTGGGTGTATTGCCATAGAGTCCACCCTCCAAAGCTGCCATTTTCTCCAGGGGAAATGATCTCTGTTGTTTGGAAATCTCTTGTACTGGCAGGAGATCTCCAGCTACAATGCCCCCCAAATCCCATTCGCCACTCTGTCCAGCACATCAGGGTACCTCCAAATCCCAGACAGATCTCACTGACAATCTGTGGTATTAATTTAATTAATTATTGACTTGCTTCGTTTATACCTCCCTTTTCTCACCAATTGGGTCCCAAAACAGCTTATATTGTTCTCCTCCGTTTAATCTTCACAACAACCTAGTGAGGTAGGTCAGCTGGAGAGTGCGTGACTGGCCCAAGGTCACCTAGCAAGTTTCCACGGCATAGCAGGATTTCGAACCGGGATCTCCCAGCTCTGCCTATTACAAGTAGCTGCAAGAGATGACGGTGCCCAATTCCTATGGACAAAAGCCTCTTATTTTGGACCTCCCCCCTCCCAACCAGCCCCTTATAGCAGGTGCTTGTATTACACCGAACAGCTGCAGAAAGAAGTACACAGACAGCCCTGTGTTTGGCTGGGCGGGTGTCCTAAACTCCCCTCCCCATCCCACTGTACCCGAGCCCGTAAGGAGGGGGCTGGTCTGCCAAGCCCACCTGTCCTACTCCCCTTCCCTCAATCAGCACTGGCTCTTCAACAGGGTCCAGAGAAGCCGGTGCTATGCTTCCGGTGCCAAGCCAGAGTCAAAACCGAGTCTGCGCCAAGCCTCCCCTCGGCTCCTTGCTTAAAAGATATGCAGATTTCCTGCGTACTCATCCTGCCACTTACACCACCCACCCCCGATCCACAATGCCGCTGGGTTCCATAAAGTGAGTTTCTGTTCCTTTCTCTGTTCTAAAATTGGGCTGTGCCATCGACAGTTGGCACAGCCTGCCCCAACTGGCATTCAGATTTCTACGTCAGGCACGGATGTTCTTAGGAATCTGGGCTGCCTTGGCAAAGCCTCCACCTGGTGCCATTGTCGTCACCATCGCCAGCAATTGTGGAGCCGCGGAATTTGCCCTGGCAGACTCCCCCTCACTGCAGGGAGGGGATCCCTGAGCTTGGTGAACCTGCGGGCACGTTGGAATTCTGACTAAGGAGAGTGGGAATTGCAAAATGGCTTGCGAAATGGAAGGCACTGTTTCAGGATGAGAGATTCCTGCAAAACCCAGAAGCAACTCCTCCTGGACTTCTCTGCAGGGGTCATTTCATAGAAAAAGAGGTGCAGGAGCTCATTAGCATAACTTATCAGCATAACTTATTTGCATATGCCACACACCCTGATATCACTGGAAGTATGTCAGAAGGCAACACCCACTGCTCAGGCTCCACTGGACTGTTTTGGATTGCTAGCTATTGGGGGGGGACGTGCAGATCTGTCCTCGCAGAGGAGTGAGAGCTTATACCTGAATAAAACTTGGTCTTAAAGGTGCCACGGGACTGTTTTGGGCCGGGGGGCCAGGGGGTCCCTCTGCAACTTAACTGGCTACTTCTTGCTCTGACTGAGGGCTGCTGGGAGCACGGGGTGGGGCTTGTAGCATGTGTCCACCCCCTGGGCTCTTTACTGCCGGAGCTCCGCTCCTGTGCACTCCTGCAGGAAATGACCCCTGCTTCTCTGAAGCATCTCTTACTCCAATAATGGGGAAAGCCAGAAAAGTGACTTTTTTGTTTTCAGGAAGAGGGATTTGGCAGAAGAGACAAGCGGGTGCCCGGAAACCACTTGGCAGGTACCACGGTGTTCACAAACACTATGCAGAAGCTGGCTAAAACTGGACTGGAAATGAAAACAGTGCTCTTTATACACACTGCTGGACTTCTCCACCACCACCCCAGTCATTTCCAAATCTGAATTATGTTGCAAACCCACCTCCCCCCACAAAAAAATGGGTGTAACAATCTCAAGGTTAAGCACATAAGAACATAAGAGTAGCCATGTTGGATCAGGCCAGTGGCCAATCCAGTTAGCGTCACACAGGGGCCAAAACCCAGGTGTCATCAGGAGATCCACCAGTAGGGCCAGAACTCCAGAAGCGCTCCCACTGTTGCCCCCCAAACACCAAGAATACAGGGCATCACTGCCCCAGACAAAGCGTTCCATCTATGCCTTGTGACTGACAGCCACTGATGGACCTCTGCTCTATATGATTATCCAATCCTCTCTTGAAGTTGTCTGTGCTTGTAGCTGCCACCACTACTTCCTGAGGAAGTGAATTCCACATGTTAATTATTCTTTCGGTTGTTTTTTAGTAACAATAGTTAAAGTTATGCATTTCAGAATTTCATTTAAGTTCCTGTCTTGTTTTCCGGTTTATGAAGAACTGATTCAGTTCATCATAAGAATACCCCATTCCCTCCTGATACAAGAATCACGCTGAATACTATGAGCCCTGCCCCACCCCTGGCAGTCTTAAGAGTAAAAAATGCCCTAAGTGATTAACTACCATAAAATAAAACACTACATCATAAAAAGGCATTAAAAATAGAATAGCAGATAAGAGAGAGAAATTGCAGCACAGAAATAGCATACAGAGGGCAATAGTACAAAAAATATAAAGACCACCAGACAATAAAATGTCTATTTCTTAAAATAACTTCACAGATCAACAAACAAACTCATTTTGTAGCCACAGACAAACCACAACAGCTATTTTAAAAAATAAACTTCACAAGGGAAGCACTGAGTGAATTATCAGTTAATTAAATTAAATGCTGACTGAAATAATTTTTAAAGGCTTTGTATGGTTTAATAAAATGACAACAAAAGTGTTGCCAAAATTTCCAGGGGAGGTTGTTCCATGGCTATGGTGCCACCACCAAAAAGGCCCTGCCCAAAGTTACCACCTGCATCCGTTCTTTTATTGGAGGTGCCCTGACCAGACAGGGTTGCCAAGTCCCCCCGGCCACTGGCGGGGGGCAGGGAGAGAGGGTTGCCAGCTCCAGGTTGGGAAACTCCTGGAGATTTGGGGGTGGAGCCTTGGGAGGACAGGGCCTTTGGTGGGGTACAATGCAAGAGAGTCCGCATCCATTTTCTCCAGGGGAACTCATCTCCATAGTCTGAAGATTAGCTCTAATTCTAGGAGATCCCCAGGCCCCACTTGGGGGATGACAACTTGATCAGGCCTCCGCAATGAATGGATTGGACCATACAAGAACAGGCATTCAGGCTTTAACAGAGTAATCATAAACAGAGTTATAGTCTTCTAAACCCACTGGAGTTAACAGATTTAGAAGGGCATAACTCTGTTTAGGATCGCACGGTAGAGATCAGGCTTATAACCTAGAATTCCACACAGAAATATACTAGGATAAATAGGAGGATTAATATAGGACAAGAGTTCCTGTATGGGAGAAAAGCAGGGTATAAATATGTAAATAAATAAATATTCTTTATGTATTAATTTACTTCACCTCAGCCCTGCCTTTCTCTCTCCTCCAATTTATCCTCACAACAACCCTGTCAGGTAGGTTAGGCTCCTAGAGACCAACACAGATTTCTCACCTTAGGAACATGGTGCTAATCGGATGTCCTCTCACATCACCCACCCCACTAGGCCTTACAGTTCATTCATACTGTTGCCAACTCCAGCCTGGAAAATTCCAGGAGATTTGGGGGCAGTGCCTGTGGGGGGATATGGGGAAGGGTTTCACCTAGCATCTATGGTATACCATAGAGTCTGCTCTCCGAAGCTGCATTTTTCTCCATGGGAACTGATATCTATAGTTTGGTGACCAGTAGTAATTCTGAGGGAACTCCAGGCCCCACCTGGAGACTGGCAACCCCATTAGCCTAGAATGAGCTTCCCTTTGCTCTTTCTCCTTCAGACACACGTTCCACTTCCCACCGCTCTGTCACCTAATCAAAGAGCTGCTTCCTGCAGAGGATCACTGAACAATTTCTCTCTTTCTTTTCTCTCAGTAGGCCCCACTGCCTATCTCTTCCATTTCCTGTAAAATGGTTGGCCTTCACTAGCCCACAGATCAGTGCTCACTCACCTGTCCAGTTCAGTTTATTTTGATATAAAATCAGCTTAAAACCTTGCCATGTACAATGCTAGGATCAGTAAATAAATCTAAAGGTGTCCTTACAATCCAGCCTTAGAGGAGAAATCAGAAAATCAAGAAGAAGAGGAAAGTTACAAAAGGGATGGGAAATTTCTGAGGGAATTTCTGAGACTGATAATGGTGTAAGACCATTACATTAATATCCAGAAGGAAATAAAGAATTATGCCTTTTTATCTATCCAAAGAAAGAATCTAACAAAATGTTTAGACGAAACCTATAATAGTAAAATAAAAGAAACTGTATACTTATATATTTGCAAACATTATATGATAACAGTAGGTGGGGAAATGATACAGAATTAGTTAACGTATGAGGTAGTTTAATAGAGGAAAAGAAAGACTGAAACGCCGTAACCCAATTTTATGTTTGTTTGTTATGAAAATTAAAAAAAATTGTTATACAAAAAAAAATTACAGTCCAGCCTTGTTTAGGGACTCAACCATCTGCTTAGGTAGGCTGCAAGCCTTCACACAAAATTCTGCGACGCTGCACGTTATTTCTGAAGAAAGATCAGAGAGAAGCAGGGAGGGGTAGAACGGCTCTGATCTTCCTGGGGAGTTTACTAGCACTGCCTTGATGTACTCGCTAGAATATCGTCCGCCACTCCTGCTGCTGCTGGGATCCCGCTGCCTGTGGCCCAGCGCTCTTCCTTCCCTAGATCATCAGCCCCAACCCCACAGTTTCTTCACCCCCACACTAAGCACCAAGGTGGTGGGGGGGGATGAGTAAGGCTGCCAGCTCTGGGTTGGAAAATACCAGCAGATTTGGGGGGGTGGAGCCTGGGGAGGGCGTGGCTTGGGAAGGGGCGGGACCTCAGCGGGGTGCAATTCCATGCAGTCAGCCTTCCACAGCAGCCAGATCGAGGTTTGGAAACTCCTGGAGATTTGAGGATGGACCCTGGGGAGGGCAGGGGCCTCAGTGGGGTATAATACCCTCCCAAGCAGCCATTTTCTCCAGGGGAACTGATCTTTGTCATCTGGAGATGAGTTGTAACGCCAGGGATCCCCGGGTCCCATCTGGAGGCTGGCACTCCTACCTGGGCATCAGCTGGAATCCAAGAAGACCTCCAGCGACCACTTGGAAGTTAGCACAGTGTGGCTCATTTTTGCTTTATGCCAGTTGGGCGTTGGCAGTCCTAGGAACGAGGGAATAGTTTGGCTACCAAGTTGCCACTGCACATAACACATGGCAATCACGATCTACACCACTGTGGTTCAGCCTCACCGATTAGAATCCTTCAGGGGTCGTTTTGTAGAAAAAGAGCTAGGGGAACTCATTAGCATAACTCATTAGCATATGCCACACCCCGACATCACCAGAAGTGTGTCATAAGGCCACACCCCCTGACATCACCGGAAGTGTGTCATAAGGCCACACACCCCGCCCCTAACAGTCCCAGCCTCCGCCACCGGCCTTACAGCTCCACTGCCGAGCCCCATGAGGGGCCCGGCGGTGGACCTGCAAGGCCGGCGGGAGTGCAAGGAAGCCCCACGAAGGCCCTCCCTGGCCCCAGGCAGGCAGGGGTTGGGAGAGGCAGGGAGGAAGCAACTTACCCTCCCTCTTCTCCTGCCTCCTCCTGGCTGAATGAGGGCCGGAAGCGGGGCGGCCGGAAGCAGGGGGCGGGGCTTTGTCATGTGCCCCGCCCCCCGTACCTCACCCGGGGGAACTGCGATCCCCCGCGATCCCCCCCGAAATGACCTCTGGAATCCTTTTCAGTAACAAAGGCTTTTTTCCTGAAAAGTCCCAGAAAAGGATATTCAAGAATCAAACTAGATGAGATGCTATCCCTCATGACCGCCATTTTAAAGTAATTTAAAAAGGCTGTGAGGGCCCAGTCCTGATCAGGCCTGTTATGCAGCCAGCTAAGACATTCTTCTCCCCCCCAAACACACCTCTGGCCTTAAGTGCCAAAACGGCCACAGCCTCATGGCTGTTTTGGCACAGGAAAGGGGGAGGGGGGAGAACCGAAGCACTGTGCTGTGGGCTCAGTCAGAATCAGGCCCTCGTGGCATTTTTTAAATGACTTTAAAATGGCAGCAGATGCCATCGTGTTTAGCTTGGCCCAACTTTGCATCAAGTTTTTGACTTCCTGAGCAACTGAGTGTTTCAATAGACCTCATGGCTGCAGATAATGCATGGGCTAGGACACTTTAGCTTGGAGGAATGACGACGGTTGAGGGGTGACATGATACCGGTTTACAATATTATGCATGGGGGTACAGAAGGTAGAGAAAGAAGCATTTTTCTCCCTTTCTCACAATACGAGAACTCGTGGGCGCTCAATGAAATTAAGGAGCAGCAGGCTTAGAACAGATAAAAGGAAGGACTTCTTCACCCAAAGTGTAATTAACATGTGGGATTCACTGCTGCAGGAAGTGGTGGTGGCTACAAGCACAGACAGCTTCAAGAGGGGGACTGGATAAACGTGTCACAATACAAGAACTCGTGGGCACTCCATGAAATTGCTGAGCAGTCGGGTTAGAACAGATAAAAGGAAAGCTAATGGATGTTATCTTGAGATTTACTGACTATATGGGACAAAAGGGAGACGCATTGCGGGAAGCCGTTTGGGGGTTTGGGGGAGGGAGGGAAAAGGGGACAATTGGTTGATTAAAAGTTATATTAAACTGATTGATAATACCCAAGAAAATAAAAGCTTTTAACCAAAAAAAAAAGAACAGATAAAAGGAAGTACTTCACCCAAAGAGTGATCAACACAGCCGGCCTTGGCCGGGAGGGCGGGGTAGAAATTTAATAAATCAAATCAAATCAAACATGGAACTCACTGCCACAGGAGGTGGTGGCAGCTACAAGCATGGATAGCTTCAAGAGGGAACTGGATAAACATATGGAGCAGAGGTCCATCAGTGGCTATTAGCCACAAGGTATAGATAGGAACTCTCGGTCTGGGGCAAGCGATGCTCTGTATTCTTGGTGCTTGGGGGGCAACAGTGGGAGGGCTTCCAGAGTTCTGGCCCCACTGGTGGACCTCCTGATGGCACCCGGGTTTTGGACCCTGTGTGACAGTTGGACTGGATGGGCCATTAGCCCGATCCAACATTGGCTTCTCTCATGTTTTATATGTTCAGTTTCTATAGAAAGCATCAATGCCTTGTGGCCTATCTATGCCATTCCCTCACCCTAATTTATTTTCCCTGCTGCCCTGCACTCCTTGGCATAAAAACTGCAGCTTCTTGGGAAAGGGAGGGGGAATCCACATTACTGCTCGGATAAAATGTGAAACTCAAACATGTTTATGCCATACTGTTCCATCCGAGCACAAAATCAGGATGTTTCTTGGCACAGAATCTGATTTTTTATTTTTGGCACTAGCTACAAACAGCCCCAGCTGATACCAGCAGTCAACATACAAACACAAACATTTGTGCATCTGTGGTACACTGAGTGTGGATTCTGGTACTGACAGAAGTAAAATGGGGATCGGTGGTTGATGACAGAGAGACTGAGAGAGATACACTCATACTTCCTTTACTCCCTGCCTTCCTTCCTTCCCAATGGGGATGCAACATCCTCCCCTTCTCCATTTTATCCTCATGACAACCCTGAGAGGTTAGGCTGAGAGTGACTGGCCCAAGGTCACTTAGTGAGTTTCCATGACACACTGAGGATTCGAACCTAGGTCTTTCAGATCTTAGGCCCATTATGCATGCACATCTTACTGCAGAGTTTCAGAGCAGTAAGCCTTTAATCTTGACTTCGGATAACCATACTTTTTCCTGCAGCTACAATTTATTCTGCAGCTACAATTTAAAAACGCCCTTTTTAAAACTGGGGTGGAACGTTACTTGTGGGGGGGGGGGGGGATTCCAGAGGGTTTTTTTTAATTTATGCAATTGCCCTATCACAGCTGCACAGTAGCATCTAGCAAGCACCTTCCATTTAAATCGTCATGGTTCAGGTGTTGTGCATACATTGTAGTGTTCCTTCCTGGAGAACAGAAAGGAATGCAGGAAAGGGAGGGAGCCCACTGTTGAAACTGACCAGACTTTTCCTGAAACTGACAAGCAGGTGCCAAGCCCTGTTTTCCATATTGCGGAGCACTAGGGGATTCTCTGCTGTATTATCAGCCACTGTGAAAATTGGGAAA
>NW_015173163.1:388487-408619 GCF_001447785.1 Gekko japonicus
AACTGGCAGAGACTGATCAAGAGAGAGATCTTGGAGTTGTAGTAGATAACTCACTGAAAATGTCGAGACAGTGTGTGACTGCAATAAAGAAGGCCAATGCTATGCTGGGGATTATTAGGAAGGGCATTGTAAACAGATCAGCCAATATCATAATGCCGCTATATAAATCAATGGTGCGACCTCATCTGGAATACTGTGTGCAATTCTGGTCACCACACCTTAAAAAGGATATTATAGCTTTGGAAAAAGTGCAGAAAAGGGCAACTCGAATGATAAAAGGCTTGGAACACTTTCCCTATGAGGAAAGGTTAAGGCGCTTAGGGCTCTTTAGCTTGGAGAAACGACGACTGAGGGGTGACATGATTGAGGTTTATAAGATTATGCATGGGAAAGAGCAGGTAGAGAAAGAGGTACTTTTCTCCCTCTCTCACAATACAAGAACTCGTGGGCACTCCATGAAATTGCTGAGCGGTCGGGTTAGAACGGATAAAAGGAAGTACTTCTTCACCCAAAGAGTGATTAACACTTGGAATTCACTGCCACAGGAAGTGGTGGCGGCTACAAGCATGGACGGCTTCAAAAGGGAATGAGATAAGCATATGGAGCAGAGGTCCATCAGTGGCTATTAGCCACAAGGTATAGATAGGGGCTCTGGGGCAAGGGATGCTCTGTCTTCTTGGTGCTTGGGGGGGTCAACAGTGGGAGGGCTTCTAATGTCCTGGCCCCACTGGTGGACCTCCTGATGGCACTGGTATTTCTGGCCACTGTGTAATACAGAGTGTCAGACTGGATGGGCCTTTGGCCTGATCCAACATTGGCATCTCTTATGTTCTTATGTTCTTAAGCTGTGTTGGCAAGATGTGTGTGCGTACATGTGCACCTATGCAAAGTCAGCTGCAATTCCACCATGCTTTGCACAGGGCTGCAATTTTATGGGAATGGAGCCCTCTGGCAGAAGCTATGGACAGCTTTTTTAGTCTTGTGCCACTTTTTTAGTCTTGTGCCTACGGGGAGGGCGGGATAAAAATCGAAATAATAAATAAATAAATAATTGAAAAAATGGGGGGGGGAGTATTTTCACCGATGCCGTAGTGCAGCTGCTTAGTAACACTAATTTCCTGCCCTTCCTTGCAAATCTGCATGGCTTTCTCTTTGTGATTCTCTAATTTGATCCTGCACACTGGTCGTTACCTTAGCAGTTTTTAAAAGCCTGTCCTGTGCAGATTGCATTCTTTCCTCCAAATGTATCAATCCAAAGCAATTCTTAAATTTGGTTGTTTACAGAAGGTCCACGTGGCTCAGCCGGATTTTAATGTTACGCTTCCAGAGACTGCCAAAATGGTTCCCCTTCAAAGAAACTTTGTTCACTAAAGCATTAAAAGGAAAAATGTTTTCAAAGCTTTAGGCTTCCCATCCCAGCATCTGTCTGTCTGTGTCTCTCTCTCTCTCCATCTCATGTCAATTTCATTCTGTGCTGAGGATCGCCCCCCCTTTATTTTGTTTTGCATGCAGCACTGAAATCCCTTTTTTCTTTTTTTGCACTGGGGACGCAGCTGTTTGCCTCCTCTCCAATCCCCCTTTCAAGTCAATACCAACAGGGAACTAAACCTCATGCAGTTCCTTTTAAACTCCCCCCCATTGTTTTGATTTTTAAGATTCAGCAATCCAAGACTAGTGAGTAAAAAAAAATCAAACTTTTTTAAAATGAGGGGGAAATGGAGCTTGTACACCAATGAAGGGGGAGGATGGTGGAAGGTACAGAGTGGGCAGAACAACCTCCATGTGAGTGGGGAGCGACCTTCAAGGGGCGGCAAAAGGGCAGGGGTAAAATTCAAGGGAATCTGTACGCTTTTGAATTACCTTCGGCTTGGAAGCGAAACAAGGGGGAAATAGGCACAAAAGCAGTCTCAGAAAACCCAGGGCAACAGCGACCAGAAAGCAAACTGAGTGCTCAGGGGAGGAAAATCAATGCAGAATGACAAAGAAAACCCAGCGGAAAGCGAGGGAAAACACCCATGCATAGGCCTTAGTCTGACACTCTAACCACAACAACAAAAAGTAGACCAGATGAATGTGAGGCAGAGGGCAAGGAAGAGGTGATGACATACTTCTGAGAGGAATGAAGACTGAAGGGCTGCTCGGAATGCAGGGCAGGTGACACGGTTTGCATTAGAGAGGAAGGACTCATCAGCAGCAAGTGACCTTGGGGTCGGATCACTGCCAGGGACAATGTATCGGAGAGGAAACTTTAAAATATGAGTCGATCGAGATGGGTAGCCGTGTTAGTCTATCTGTAGCAGTACAAAAAGAGCAAGAGTCCAGTAGCATTTTGAAGACTAACAAAATTGGTGGCAGGGGATGGGCTTTCATGAGTCTCTGCTCCCTTCTTCAGACCAAAAAAATAAATAAATTGGGGGACCATACGGACAAAGTAGGAGGGCAAGACTGATACTCCACTCCTAGGCAGATACGGACATTGATGAATCAGGTCACGTTGCACATTTTCAAAAATGTGCAACCAAGACACAAAATGTGCTGTTCAGCGGTGGGGGGATCCAAAATGGCATTTGTGCAGTTCACACAGTCTTCTACGTAAGTCAAACCCCATTCCCCAAGTTTGGAGGATTTTCTCCATGTGGATTTTCAGGATCATGGAATGTAACTCTAGGTGACGGAGCATGTGTGCACACTCACAGGGGGAAATGTGCAGGGGTACAGTAGTGGAGTTGCAATCACATATCACTCTGAAATTCCCAATTTTTCCGTTTCAAAAAACCTTGAACCAGGCTTGAACGAATCCCAGGCCAACAGTGCATGTGCAGCTGATACACCCTAGCAAGGCTGTGGTGTCAACTCCAACATATGCAACCAAAAGCATCTTAAAGAACTGATGTGCACAAGAACCTCCTTAAAAGTGCAATGGAACTATACACTGTCTAGATCAGGGGTGTCGAACTCATTTGTTACGAGGGCCGGATCTGACATAAATGAGACTTTGTTGGGCCAGGCCATGTGTGTCATAAAATGTAATGCCAGGTAGTGGAGATATAAACTTTATAAAGGACACAAAGATTTTTTTTTTACTTAAAATAAAAGCATGCTTAAAACATTAGCTCTGTACGCTGCAAACCTACTTTTGATTTATTGACATTCACCACAGAAATCTCATGCTCAGAGTTCTGAGTCTAGCACCCAGGTTAAAACATGAAATGGCTGAGAGATTAAGAGAGTCTGGTGAAGCAAGCTATGATGCAGCAGTAGCAGCAGAACTGGAAGCAGGAGATGGCCAGGTCCACTGCGGGCCTGATGGAAGCCCTCCAGGGGACCTGATCCGGCCCCCGGGCCGCATGTTTGACACCCCTGGTCTAGATCAAGAAAGTGCCCTCTACCATACCTCCCTAGTTGAGAGCTTTTACTGTGGCTTAAAGCCCTATGCAACCAGGTGACTCAGCGTCTACTACTAAATACAGTTTGGAAGTCATCAACTCAGGACAACCTCTTAATACTACTAATGCACAAGTTTCAGGGCAGGGGTAACATCCAAAATGCAAAGAGCCTCCAAAGAATCCTCCTGCTGCAACCCTGGCTTTCATTTTCAAAACAAACAGAGCCAATTAACCTCAGCTAATATTTCTACTTTTATTAAGGAACAGGATGTCCAAAGGTGTTCTTTAACCTCACACACTGTTCTTATCTTGCCAATTTACTGCTATATCACTTTGATGTACTTGCAACTTGTGACCACTTTGTGAGCCACCCTAAGTCCAAGGCCACAAGGTAGGATATGAATAGTTTAGTTTTGAAAAGAAATATGGTGGTTTTCATCTGGAGATGGGGCTGCAATTACATGGCACAATCAGCCTAGGAATGATACTGTTCTGGAATTCACGCTGGAAACTGTATGAATTTTCTCCCTATATATAGTAAACTAGCAAGCAGAAGCAGGCTAGAACCTGTCTCCCTGAAGAGCTACCCTTCTGCAGGCAGGGGATTGTACTATGTTGGGAGAAGAGGTACCAGAAGGCGTAAACCCACGTTGTCAAAAACTATTAGCAGGTTTTAGAAAAGTGGCTACCAAGTTCTTGTGATACAAAATTCAAATCCATATGTGGTGTGCACCAAGGCAATCCTCATGTAGGTTTATTAAAGACCATTTTTATTCAGGTTTTTAAAAGTAAGTAGCCCTGTTGGTCAATAGTGAAAACCACACAACAGGTTTTTTGAAGGCCCAACCCAAATAACACAACACACTGTGCAAGTGTTTGGAATTCTCTGGAGCTCCTCAACATGCCATTGCTTGTTTTTTAACCATCCAGCTTAGGGTTGCCAATTCCAAGTTGGGAAATTCCTGGAGATTTGGGGAGGTGGAGCCTAGGGAGGGTGGGGTATGGGGGGGGCAGGGATGTCCATGGGGCATAATGCCATAGAATCCACTTTCCAAAACAGCCATTTTCTCCAGGGGAACTTATTTCTGTTGTCTGGAGATCAGTTGTAATTCTAGATCTCCAGGCCCCACCTGGAGGTTGGCAATCATAATGCAGCCTGAAGTATATTTTGGAGCATTCAGAAGTTTGCCAAGCACGAAGGAATGTGAATCACTCGTCATGAAAACTATTGTGTGTTTATCATTTTTATACTCTTTTTCTTTTCTTTCTTTTTAAAATAAAAATGTATTACAACATGCTACATCAAAGACATACATAACCAAGCAGAGTATAAGTACCAAACAATAAACACTTTGCTTTAAAAAATTGTAGCTACATTGAAGTCTAAATCCAAAAGCACTTTTAAAAAAAAGATCATTACTAAGTTTATACAAAATAAATATCAACTAAAGACTCTTTTTCCAACATGTCACTGAGACATCTTTTCTCTCTACCATGACATCTTTATCCTACTGTTCCTCCAAGGAGTTCATACACCTTCCCTGCCCTGACACACACACACCTTTTGTCCTCACAACAACCACAGCAAGTATTTTAGGGTGAGAAAGAGTGACTGGCCCAAGGTCACCCAATAAACCCATCTGACATCACTATACCACACTTGCCCCTTTCCAGTCGCCTTTCAGATCACTGCTGGGGGAGTATACAATTTATTGACTTAATTTATAATCCACCTTCCTCAGTGAGACTCAAGGTGGATTGCTAAATTAGAAAGGCTGTGCAATACGAAACAGCCTAAGAGATACCGTAAACAATACAGATCAGTGGCTTTCAAGAATTAGCAGGCAGCGCAGGACAAACAAGGCGCTGCATACGATAACCCAGTGCAATAAACTACAGCTCTGTTCTATTTATAAAAGCATCCCCCTGAACAATCCTGTTTTACTGCAAACCCGTTCCCTTTATAAAAAAATGCCCTCCAGAGATTGACTTGCACAGTGAAGCCGTACAGTCCCTAAGATGGCTACAGCACATGGCATTTCTGAACATCACTCACCCTTGTTTCCAGCTGTCTTGCGTGCAGAGCCATTTGGGCGGAAGGGAATACAATGTTTATTGATTTTATTTACTCCATTTATACACCACCTTTCCCCCCCAGTGTAGATCCGAAGTGGCTGGCATCACTCTCCTCTCCTCCACTTTACTCTCACAACAACCCTGTAAAGTAGGCTAGGCGGAGAGCATGTGATCGGCCCAGGTCACCCAGCATGCTTTCATGGCAGAAGGGAGATTCTCCCCAATGAAGGATCTCCCCAATGGGGATCCAGAATGACACGCAGTGTTCTCCTCACCTCCATTTTATTCTCACAACAACCCTGCGAGGTAGGTTAGCCGGAACATTGTGTGACTGGCCCAAGGTCACCCAGCAAGCTTCCATGGCCGAGGGGAGGTTGCACTGTTCTCCTCTCCTACATTTTAACTTCACAACAACCCTGTAAAGTAGACTAGCCTGAGAGCATGTGGCTGGCCCAAGGTCACCCAACAAGCTTCTGTAGCAGAAGGGGGATTCAAACCCAGCTCTCCCCAGTATTAGTCCAACACTCTAAAACCATTACACCACCCTGGCTCTATGACTAACAGAAACAACAAAAAACTATAAGAAGGTAAAGTTCAACATTGATTTAGGTTTTTCTGTACCGCAAGATAACACATCCTAAGTAAGAGGTGCTGTTTTAATAGAGGCTCAAATCCCAGTCTGCCATCTGCTGTGACTACGAAATGCAAAATCTCACCCCATTATATGCACATAAAACAAGCAACTGATTTGCACAATTTCCACAGTATTCATCTTTTGCCTCTAAATGGCCCCTGGTGGACGTGATAATTCCAGATGTGGGGGGGGGGGATTGGATTTATACGCTGTCTTTAACTCAGAGTCTCAGAGCAGCTTACAAACTCCTTTCCCTTCCTCTCCCCACAACAGACACCCTGTGAGGTAGATGAGGCTGAGAGAGCTCTTTCAAGAACTGCCCTTCCAAGGACAGCTCTCGTCAGAATTATGGCTTGCCCAAGGTCATTTAGCAGCTTCAAGTGGAGAAGTGGGGAATCAAATCCGGTTCTCCCATATTAGAGTCTGCGCACTTAACCACTGCGCCAAACTGGATCTCACCAAACTAACCCAGGTAGCCAGATTAGTCTGCACTAACAGAATAAAACAGGTTTCCAGGAACTACCTTCAATAACATTTATTCTGGCATAAGCTTTTGTGATTCAGAGTTATTAGATGCACAGGGTATACATCCAACATGCCAATTGATATACACAACAGAAGAAGGGGGATGGATGTTACAAAGATCTTCAAAATAAGACCAAATCTAAACAGTATTCAAGTCCTCCAAAAAGGTGTGAGCACATCCAGTTGCTGCTATATAGGTAATGGCTGTCTAGTGCAGAATGCAATGAGATAAGCAGATACAATAGAAAGTCATGGGGTTATAAATGAAGCAATTATCGTGTTTAAGGGATGAGACATAGAAGATATTAGCAACTGTAGTGAGTTAGGAATCCCAGGTCCTTATTAAGCCTCAGCCAGGTTTGAGACTGTCATGAACTTGTTAATGAATTCCAATTTAACAATTTCACAGTAGGTTCTCCCTTTGAACTTTCTTTGTAAGAGAGAGCTGTAATGCTTAGATCAGCAACAAAATGCCATGTCCCCCCCCCACGCTTGTTTCTGAACATTGTGATTCCATGAACTGACCATGGTACCACTTGCAGACAATGCATGAGGTCTACCTCTGAGCCACCGTCCTGCCCGATGCTGCCACAAATCAACAGAACAAAATTTATTTGTATATACCCTGTATTTCCCTCTAGTGGGGATCCAAAGATCCTTACATCATTCTCCTCTACTCCACTTTATCCTCACAACAACTCTATGATGCAGGGTAGGCTTCACATGTGTATATTGATTTCTTTCATGCCACCTGTGCTATAAATTTATAGCCCATCCTAAGCGGACTTCTGCCCTTCTAAGCCCAAGGAGTTCAATCTTCTCTTAGCAGCTTTTGGGTCTCTGCCTAGCCAGAGGGTTGTTGCATGTGTTTTTATGCCCCGACTTGTGTTTTTTTGTTTTTTTGGCTGTTTTTATTGGCATTGTTTTAATCAGCTCAGTTGAATGGATTTATGTTACTGACCGGGATTTTTTTTTATCGACATGTTTTTTATTGGCATGATTTGTTTTTCTTGTCTGTCTGCTTGGTTTTGTTCATTTTGGCCAGCTGCCTCTAGCAGGCCGAGAGAAGCAGCATACACACTTCCTACATGAACGAATGAACGAATAAATAAATATTGAATTCAATGGGTTTATAGCATGTAACTTGGGCTGCCAAACTCCAGGTTGGGAAATCTGGAGATTTGGGGGTGGAGCCTGAGGAGGGCGGGGTGTAATGCCATAGAGTCCACCCTCCAATGCAGCCATTTTCTCCAGGGGAACCGATCACTTATCAACTGGAGATCCCTTGTAATTGCAGATCTCTAGGCCCCACCTGGATGTTGGCGACCCTACTTTGCATAGCACAGCACTGTAAAAACTGTGCGGACTAGTAACTTGTTGTGGACCTATTTGCAAAGCTGCTCACTGCCCTTGACTCACTCTTCTCCTTGTCGTTGTCAATCCAGGACCCAAAGGGGCTGTAAACTCCTTGAGGGAAGGAGCTTGTCTTTTTTTTCCTTGCAAAGTAAAGCACTAGGTACATACCACCCTGACCCGGATTTCCAAAGCGAAGCAGGGTCAGCCCTGGTTAGTATTTGGATGGGAATCCACCAAAGAATACCAGGGTCGCACTATCCAGAGGCAGGCCATGACAAACCACCTCTGTTAGTCTCTCACCCTGAAAACCTTACGGGGTCGCCGTCAGTCAGCTGCAACTTGATGATACATTACACACACACAGGGGTCATTTCGTAGAAAAAGAGGTGCAGGAGCTCATTAGCATAACTCATTAGCATAAATTATTAGCATATGCCACACCCCCTGACATCACCAGAAGTGTGTCAGAAGGCAACCCCCACTGCTCAGGCTTCACTGGACTGTTTTGGATTCCTAGCTATTGGAGGGGGGGAGGAACGTGCAGATCTGTCCTCGCAGAGGAGGGAGAGCTTGTACCTGAATAAAACTTGGTCTTAAAGGTGCCACTGGACTGTTTGGGACCAGGGGGCTGGGGTGGCTCTGCAACTTAACTGGCTGCTTCTTGCTCTGACTGAGGGCTGCTGGGAGCAGGGGGTGGGGCTTGCTGCATGTGCCCACCCCCTGGGCTCTTTACTGCCGGAGCTCCGCTCCTGTGCGCTCCTGCAGGAAATGACCCCTGCACACACACAAACCTCTTACAATTCTGTTATTCACAATTTATCAAGATGCCCAGAAGCACACTCCAAATGAGGAACATGGGAATCAGACCTGAGCTTTCCCTTTCAATGCAAGGTATGCCACAGTGCCGAAAATGCCCTTTGGCTGGCTGCATATGCAAAAGAATGCATGGTCACAGATCTCAAAAACCGAAACATTCAGCAACCCGGAGAACATTTCAGACTTCTAAGACGTTCCGTCACTGAGCTGACAGTTACCGTTCTTCGGCAAAAGAGCTTCAAGGGGAGAAACTGCCGATCTAGAATATCAGCAAATTTGACCTTACTCTTCGGTCTCAGTTGGGACCAGAGTTTTCTCTCTCACCCACAACAGAGGTTGCGGTAATGACCTTTGTGCTTATCTAGATACACTGGAGCAGGGCACAGAAATGTCACAAACTGGACTTATTGCGTTTCACGGCTTTTTGGCCCCACTGTTTTCCCGCTTCACATGTGGAACCAAGAGAGCTCTAGTCTATGAAAACGTATGCCACAATAAATGTGTTTTGTCTTAGAGCTGCCACAAGACTTAATTTCTGTGTTTGCTGTAATACTGTTTAGTGTTTATAGAACATTTCCCATGTTCCACACACACTGTCCTGACAACTACCCTGAAAGGAAGGCAAGTACAATTATCCTGATATTGTGAGGCGAGGGGGGAATAAGCGGTTTACCTGAAGTCACCTACTGTGTTCACGGCAGAGGTAAGATCTGAATTCACAGCTCATTTTCTTACTTACCAGAGGACTAACTACACCATATGTTAACCTTGTGTCCCCTGGATATCCGCCATGGGTCCTGAGAACTAAAGATACAAAGAAAGCCCCTTGCTTGGAACTGAATTCCCAGGTGCGGTGGTCCAATTTGGATCAGAGACACAACGTGTGAGGGAAAAGACCTTAGACCTTCACCACAGGGCTGGTTTCCCAACCTGAAAGAGCCCCAGGGTGGCATTAAATCCCCCACTGGGGAAACTTACCCGTAGCGTAGCCTAACAGTACGCATGTACCCCATCAGCCAGTAGGATCCATGGCAGAGATGAGGGAGGAAAAGTGTTTAAAATATCTTGGAAAACTAGGCTCAAATCCCCACTCTGCCACACAAGCTCCCTGGATGTCACACTGTCTGTCAGCCTAACCTTCCTCACAAGGCTGTTGTGAGGGGGGGCAATGGAGCAGCGTCCAATATCGTAGACTGCTTCCCCCACACACACTGGGGAGAAAAAAAGTAGGGTACAGATATCTAAATCAATCACTAAATTAGGACAATGTATTGTGTAAACAGGCCCTTGGCTTCAGCAGCTTACAGACCTTAACACTTACAGACTTTGCTTACAATTCGAGTCACTAAGATTTAGGGGCCAGTGTCAGACTCAGATCTAAAAGGTACAGGTTCAAGTGCCCACTCTGACATGGAAGCTTGCTGGATGACCTTGGGCCAGTCACACACTTCCAGCCTAATCTACCTGACAGGGTTGTTATGAGGGGGGAAATGAAGGAGAGAAAACCAATGTCTTTGGGTCCCCATTGGGGATAAAGATAAGGTTTACATGAAGTGAATAAATAAACTAACTGAAGTGGTTTCATTCCCTTTAATCATCTATGATTCACAGGGCTTTTAAGAGGTGCACCTAAGGATTCACAGGGTAGGCAAAATAAAAAGATGCCTAGTTTTTCTTGTTTCAATAATGAAGGCAGAAAAAGCTGGGCCAAGGATCCACATATGCTGGGCCTCCTACAGAAGGAATCAGAGCTGCCTATATGTGTTTCGACACAGACACAGAAGACAGCCAGCATGGTGTAGTGGTTCAAGTGTCAGACTAGCATCTTGGAAATCTGGGTTTGAATCCCCACTCTGCTATAGAAGCTTGCTGGGTGTCTTTGGACCACTCACACATGCTCAGCCTAACCTACCTCACAAGGCTGTTGTGAGGATAAAACAGAGGAGAGAAGAATAGTGTAAGCCACGTTGGGTCCCCATTGGGGAGACAACGCAGGATATAAATAAAGTTTAAAAAAACACCAATCCATCTAATAACTTTTATTAGGACCAACTAAACTGTTACTGGTCAGGCTTTTTTTCTGGGGGAACACGCCGGAACGGAATTCCAGAACCTCTTCGACAAAATTCTTTTAAAAATGTTTAAAAGTTCATGAGTTTTCAGGATAAACATAGAAAACTTTCATTCCCTCTTGAGTGTTCTGGCAGAAAGAAAGAAAGAAAGAAAGAACGAAAGAAAGAAAGAAAGAGAGAGAGAGAGCAAGAGAGAGAGAGAAAGAGAGAGAGAGAGCAAGAGAGAGAGAGAAAGAGAGAGAGAGAGCAAGAGAGAGAGAGAAAGAGAGAGAGAGAGCAAGAGAGAGAGAGAAAGAGAGAGAGAGAGCAAGAGAGAGAGAGAAAGAGAGAGAGAGAGCAAGAGAGAGAGAGAAAGAGAGAGAGAGAGCAAGAGAGAGAGAGAAAGAGAGAGAGAGAGCAAGAGAGAGAGAGAAAGAGAGAGAGAGAGCAAGAGAGAGAGAGAAAGAGAGAGAGAGAGCAAGAGAGAGAGAGAAAGAGAGAGAGAGAGCAAGAGAGAGAGAGAAAGAGAGAGAGAGAGCAAGAGAGAGAGAGAAAGAGAGAGAGAGAGCAAGAGAGAGAGAGAAAGAGAGAGAGAGAGCAAGAGAGAGAGAGAAAGAGAGAAAGAGAGAGCCCTGGTTGGTCCCAAAAAAGGGGTATTGTGGATTGTGTTCTGAGCCTCTGGATATTTCTGTGGGGTCACCAGAGCTGACAACTTCTTCCTGTAGAAACAGCCTGGCAGAATAAACACTGAAATGCCGGAAAGGAGGGGGGAGGGATGGCTCCACCCATTGCCCCGCTTGACCCTATTTCCTCCTCTATGAAGTATTTCTGAGCCTTATCGGAGACCCAGACTCTGAAAGAAAGAATGTACCAAACAGCCCAGTGGTTTCTGACAGGGGATATCCACACCTCCCTGAATCAGCTCTTTCTTCCCTTGGAATGCAACTCTCTCAGAAATGACAGACATCAGTCAGTGATGTAAATGAGACTCAAACACAGGAAAACACACACACACACAGCAGCCACCTCATCTGGTCACCAAGAACCTTCGCCACAACGACAGCCAACAGAGGAAACGCTTGCGTCATCTGGGATATTCCTACAATTCAACACTACGACTTCTTCCCGTTTACAGCTCTGAGGAGAAAAAGTCTGGGATCACTTGTGAGGGTATATATATATCTTATCACACGGTATGTCTGGCCACACAGGAAGAGTAAAAGACCACAGAAAAAGTGCTCATGATGGTATCTCAGGGGAACAGAGAGCAAGAATGTGCCAAGTCGGATGCGACTCGTGGCAACCCCAACCATGGGACGTTCAAGGCAAGAGATGAGCAGAGGCGGTTTGCCATTGTCTGCCTCCCTGTAGTACCCCCAGACTTCTTTGGCCGTCTCCCATCCAAGTACTGAACCACTGTGGCCGACCCCGCTTAACTGCCCAGTCCTGACAAGCTTGGACCAAACTGGGTTATTCAGCCTGCCCTTAGGGTAATAAGGAACACCGAAAGGCCAACAAGAAAGGAAGAGAAAGAAATCAGGACAAGGGTGGGGGATGTTTTCGCCCTTATGCAACAGCCAAATGGGCTCCCTGCAGAGTGTACCTGTATGAGTCACAGGTCTGCAACCATAACGTTTGATGAATTCACACCTATTGGGTGTTTGGAGGGGCAAGAAAGACTTCTGAGGCAAAAACGTCAAGTGTGAAGATGGTCCGTATGGAGGAAGGATAAACCAAGGTTCAAAGTGGCACTCAGGAATTCAGGCATCAGGGGCTCTCTTTTCCTAATCTGGCCATTAGAAAGGCCTCTGCCTGCTCTTCGGCAGTTGAGTGGCATACAACTACAGGACTACAGGAAGTATTGAAGAGCAAAGAACAAGTCAAGGAAAAGGCTTGAGGAAGTAGAAGGGGGGGAAATCCATCAGAACTTATCCAGGTCACAGAAAGTTCAGGGCCTCCGGTGCACCACAGTCCTTACTCACTCTAACTGCATGATCATTCAGAGGTTGCCAAAGACATCTGAGGAATCAACATTCTTAAAATTCTTAAAACGCCCTGAGAGCCAGAATGGAAAAGCTGTTAAAGCACTGGACTAGGTAGGATCAGAGAAACCCAGGTTCGAATCCTCACTCTACCATGGAAGATTGCCGGGGCACACACTCTCAGCTTAACCTACCTCACAGGGGTGTCATGAGGATAAAAAAATGGAGAATAGGAGAACAACGTAAGCCACTGTGTTGTCCCATTGGGGAGAAAGTGGGATACAAATACACGCATGAAATTAAACATATTTGGGGGGTACATGACTGAGTAGCAATGTGTGTGAACAAGATTTTGGAGTAAGGGTGGACCAAAAGATGAATATGAGCAGCCAGGGAGATGCAGCAACAAAAAAGGCTAACGCAATCTTGGGGTGTATCAACAGAGGCATAACATCCAAATCACAAGACGTCATTGTTCCGCTGTACACTGCATTGGTCAGACCGCACCTGAAATATTTTGTGCAGTTCTCGAGGCCTCACTTCAAAAAGGATGTGGACAGAATGGAGCGTGTGCAGAGAAGAGCGATGAGGATGATCAGGGGCCTGGAGACCAAGTCCTATGAGGAAAGGTTGAGGGACTTGGGAATGTGCCATCTGGAGAAGAGGAGGTTGAAGGACAGGATTGCTCTCTTTAAGTATCAGAAGGGCTGTCAGAGGAGGGCAGGGAGCTGATCCTGTTGGCAACAGAGGATAGTCAATGCTCCCTCTAAGCCGTGGAGTCTTGTGAACAAAAATTCTACTTTGTGAGCTACTGGCATTACAGTTGTGAGCGAGCGATTTGGCTACTGCATAAATTAGTTTGCTCTGGAGCCATCCTTCCTGAGCGAAGACAAAAATGTGTGAGCTGGAGGGTAAAAAACTGTGAGCTAGCTCACACTAACTCAGCTTAGAGGGAGCACTGGATAGGACTCGAAATAATGGGTTTATATTAAGGGCAGGAAGGTACCGGCTGGATCTTAGGAAAAAAATTTTACAGTAAGAGTTATGCAACAGTGGAATCAGCTGCCTAGGGAGGTGGTGAGCTCCCCCTCATTGGCAGTCTTTAAGCAGCGTCTGAACAAACACTTTTCAGGAATACTGTGGGCTGATCCTGCATTAAGCAGGGGGTTGGACTAGAGGGCCTGTCTGGCCCCTTCCAACTCTGTGATTCTATGCCTCCTTCTATGATTCTATATTGCCTTCTTGCTCAGAAATCACCTCGACCTGTCTCCCCGCTGGGAAGAAAGGCTGAATCCTCTGTCCTCAGTAGATGTTATCTCAAAACAAAGGGGAAATGCATGTAATGCCTTTTATGAGCACCAAATTGACACAAAACATTGTGCGAGCTTTTGAACTCACTAGAACTCTCCAGCAGGCTAGATAATACATGATTTTAAAAAGACAGAAGGAAGGAAAGCCGACATTTCAGACCACAGTATTAAAGGCCTGATCTTGCGTACATCCTCTGCGATGTTCTTTGCCTAACTTTAAAACCCTCTCAAATGAGTTGAGATTCCATGTAGCGAGGGCCACTAGCATATATGGCTTTAAAGAAGGGATTGGAGAGGTTAATGGAGGAGGCCATTGATGTTATTAGACACTAAAAGGATCCTCAATGTCCAGAGGCAGTAGCCCTCTCAATACCAGTGCTGGGGGAGGGGCTGTACCTCAGTGGTAGAGCACCTTCTTGGCATGCAGAAGGTCTCAGGTTCAATCCCTGGCATCTCCAGCTAAAAGGATCAAGTGGTAGGTGATGTGAAAGACCTCCACCTGAGACCCTGGAAAGCCAGTACTAGTCTGAGTAGACAATACTGACCTTGGTGGACCAATGGTCTGATCCAGCATAAGGCAGCTTCATGTCAAGTTTGAAGGTCTTACGGAACATCTGGATGGCCACTGAATGCAACAGGATGCTGGACTCGATGGATCATTTGTCTGATCCAACATGGCCGCTCTGTTTACGGCAGTCACCATAAGACCCCGTGAAGCTCTGGGTTGGATATTCTTTTTTTGGGGAGGGAGATTTGGGGCTTGCTATTTTATTTTTGGGTTTAAACTGAAAATGCTTTTAACTATTACTGTAAGCTGCCTCGGTAATAGTTAAAAGCATTTTCAGTTTAAACCCAAAAATAAAATAGCAAGCCCCAAATCTCCCGCCCCCCTTAAAAGAATAATCAGCCCAGAACTTCACGGGGCCTTATGGTGACTGCCCTAAGAGCAACAAGACCACAAAGAAAGGCGAGATACAAATGTTTAAATAAATAATAAAGTGATGGAGGAGAGATCCATCAACGGCTACTAGCCATGGTGACTACAGGAAATCTCCACATTCAGAGGCAGTAAACCTACCTCACAGGGTGTCTGTTGTGGGGAGGGGAGGGGAAGGGAAAGGAAAGGAGATTGTAAACCACTCTGAGACTCCTTTGGGTAGTGAAGGGCGGGGTATAAATCCAATCTCTTCTCTTGAGGGGCAACCTCAAGGGATTGTGTTGGTCTCCATGCACGGCTTGCTGGCCTTCCAGGACAAGTGGTTGGTCACTGTGTGAAACAGGATGCTGGACTAGATGGACCACTGGTCTGACCCAGCAGGGCACCTCTTACATCTTCCCTTCCCTATGGTCTCATGGTTGATTTCAGCTCACTCCTTTTCCTGGGGGTGCTGTCGCCTCTGACCCTTTCTCACACACACCCCCCACTTTGCAATTCTAAATTTTAAAACAGAACAAGCCATGAAAGGGCCAGAGAAGTGTGTCAGATTGCCGGAAGCTGGGCTTATAAGGAGAAGCTGAAATTGGGAAGAGGGAACTGTGTTCTCCACGCTCCCGTGCTGTGTGCGGTCACAGCCGCTACGTTAATGGCATTCTAATGTTCCAGAGTTTCTCTTTCCCAGGGGCTGACCTTGGCGTGGCATTCAACAACCCAGTTCCCCCCTGCCTGGTTTATGGAACGCCCGCCACATGGACTTTGGTTTCCACAGGCAGGAAAAGGTCAGAGCTTCTGCAGATGGAGGGGGCTGCCACAGGAACAGAAGGTCTGACGCCGGCAGGAGAAAAAGGGGGTCAGGGAAGAACGAGTGAGGATAGTTCAGTCCCACAGGTGGGAGGTTGGGAATTCAGATCAGGGGCCATCACAAAGCGCATCAGCTGCATTTGAAGCCATAAACCAGATGGAGAGGATGCTACCCACATTCTGGGGGCCGAGGGAAACGGATGTCGCTTTCCTGTGTGATCCAGTTTCACAGTTTAGCTCCACATGGTATGTACAGACGCGGGAGGCACATTAACAGTCGGACACCCTGAGCATTTCCTCAACAATCTGCAGGATGGTTTCCAAAACATTCTACTGCATTCCAGGGAACACTTAGAATCATAGTTGGAAGGGACCTCCAGGGTCATCTAGTCCAACCCCCTGCACAATGCAGGAAATTCACTAATACCTGCCCGTCACACCCCCAGTGACTGCTGCTTCATGTCCAGAAGATGACAAAAAAAACCCTCCAGGATTTGCAGCCAAACTGATCTGGAGAAAAATTACTTCCTGGCCCCAAAGTGATGATCAGCATTTCCCTGGGTGTGTAAAAAGAGCCACAAGAGCTAAGTACTGATGCAACCCTCCCTGCCCTCCCTCTCATGATCTGCCTAAGTTCACAGAATCAGCATTGCTGTCAGAAGGCCATCTAGCCTCTGTTTGAAAACCTCCCAAAAAGGAGAGCCCACCACTTCCCGAGGAAACCTGTTCCACTAAGGAACTGCTCTAACTGTCAGGAAATTCTTCCTAATGTTTAGCGAAAACTCTTCTGATTTAATTTCAACCCGTTGGTTCTGGTCCGACTTACAAGCAAAGAATAGTTACAAGAATGGGCACAGTAATAAGACCAAGGAAAAAGAACTGTGACAATTTAGTGCTTGGTAATATATTCATAAATCATAATATACAATAACAGAAAGTAAGTAATATATATATTATTTATTTTCTGTTATTGTATATTATGATTTATGAATATATTAAGGTAAAGGTTCCCTTGCTCGAAATCCAGTCGAATCCGACTCTAGGGTTGCAGTGCTCATCTCTGTTTCAAAGCCGAAGAGCCAGCGATGTCCGAAGACGTTTCCGTGGTCATGTGGCCGGCATGACTAAACACCAAGGCGCACGGAACGCTGTTACCTTCCCACCGAAGTGGTACCTATTTATCTACTTGCAATTTCTTGCTTTTGAACTGCTAGGTTGGCAGGAGCTGGAACTAGAGACAGGAGCTCACCCCGTCTTGCGGCACCCGGGTTTTGAATTGCTGAACTACTGACCTTCCACAGCCTGCAGTTCAGCGTCTTAACCACTTGAGCTAAATTGTCACAGTTCTTTTTCCTTTTTTCATCCAACTTACAAGCAAGCCAAATGATAATTTTGGATAGCGCTATTTTAAAGGGTACCACTAAAGCTGTGCAGAACCCAGGAGATGCATCACAGTGTCACAAAGTTCACCAGGGCACAGCTCTCAGACCGCGTGCGGGTCACTGCAACAGTGCAGGGCATCCCAGAGCTCCTCTTCTGAACGATGCAGTGCATTCGTTCAGAACAGTAAAACATCTCAGGTTGATTTTGCTCTGGGGTGCCTCTCAGCCACAGCTCTGCCAGCAGCCACGGTGCAGCTGGAAATGACTCAAGTGTGGGCTAGTCACCTGACACTTGCCCACAGAATCTGCGCTGTGCCAGAAGGCGGTGCTCGTTCTCTGTGAACGATCCATGTGATCGACTCCCACATGTATGGTTGGGTCGTTTGAACATCCTCCAGACGGAAGCAGCTCAGGCCCCACATGGGTGGCAGTCTAAAAGGCATCTGGACCAAATTGCACAACTGGTATGCCCTGGGATTCATGTTGTGGCGGACCGAGAAGATCTCTCCCCTCAAAACCTGTCAAAATGTGGTTGTAACTAGAACCAGGTTGATGTGTAGAATCCCTGCAAGCTGTGGAGTCTTGTGAGCAAAAATCCTACTTTGTGAGCTACTGCCCTTAAAGTTGTGAGGGAGCGATTTGGCTGCTGTATAAATTAGTCTGCTCTGGAGCCATCCTTCCCGACCTAAGACAAAAACGTGTGAGCCGGAGGCTAAAAAACTGTGAGCTAGTTCACACTAGCTCAGCTTAGAGGGAACACTGTTTATAACCCAAGCCCGCCCTTCTGCCCCCTGGGGACTCACAGCAGCTTACACTGTTCTCCTCTCCTCCATTTTATCCTCACAACAACCCGAGAGTGTGTGACTGGCCCAAGGTCACCCAGCAAACTTCTGTGGCAATGGGGATTCACACCTGGGACACCCAGATCCTGCCACACAATCTCCTGTCGGTGGAACTCGAGATTCACTTTACACCACCTTACGAAGAAGCAAAGAGGTCATCCCCGTGGTTTTTCTGGAACATCACTGGGCAAGGTTCTAGAGCTGGAATTCCCTCTGCGTCTTCAGACTGGTACATGACCTTCAGAAGCAACGTAGTGTGGGAAATTAACCTGCACAGTACAGAGTCTTCCTTTATATTTAAGATATAATATTCATTCAACAGAATCAGAAAACAGCTTTTCCCACACATCAGAAGGATGAAGGTTTGCTACGGATTTCTTGACAACGGAAGTCTGATGTACTTACTTAAGGGGTGCATTCAGACGGGGCATTTAAGCCGGTATAGAAGCCAGTTAGAAACGGAGTACTTACGCGCGATCACATGCACAACATCTGCTTCCCGTCCCTAACCATTGCCAACCGTCGCAAACACCCCTTAAACTGATGTAGTTTGCTACTAGGTCCCCAAGTGGTGTTTTCCTGAGTGCTCCAGTTCTAGCCGCATTTTCCCCATCTGATCGCTCTCCGCCAGTGTAGAGCCACTTCCGTTCGGAAGCCCGAGGCTTCCGCTTTTCATCCTCCTTTTTTTTGAAAATCGTAGGTGATGTGCGCTTGGGCGAAGCTTCGCCCCAGCGTTAGTAAAAGCAAACTTTAAACGGTGCCCAGTTTCAGCCCTCAGACGAGTCCGGGACCTCACCGAGGCCAGTTTTGATGTCAAAGTTTAAAGGGAAGTCTTCGCTTCAGGGCATGCTTTTTGGGCTACGGTGTTATGCGCATGCGCGAAGATCTCAATTATATGAAAGATTGCCTATGCGCATGCGCAAAATGTGTAAAAAAAAAAGCCAACACATGCTGCTGAGCTCCTGAAGTGTGGACGCCAGAGAGCGATGTGCTGCGCAGTGAAGGGTGAGTGTGTTCGCGCTTCCCCCGGATCAAATTCATCCAGTTCAGCTCGCCGTCTGACCGCACCCAAGGAATCAGCTGTCTGACAGTAACACACTATGGTCAGAATTATGTAAACTGACTTCTGGGACACCATAGTAAATCATCACTGAGACCAAATGTTGATGACTTTCTGACCCCTGCCAGTGTGGGGGTACTCCCGCCCCCCCGCAATAATTCAATACTGTGACTCTCACGCTCTAAGACCAAGCTTTCAAATACAACTGGAACACTTAACAAAATTATTTGTCGTCTGAGCTTTTTTCAAAACCTTTGGGAATTATGGTTTCCACAACCACAGACGTTAAAAACTTCAAACACGCATGCACCTCTAGGGAATCTCATTACGCTAATGTGCACCACAATTTTCTATTAAGACGCTCCCGGAATGAAAAGGCTCTGGCAAAAAAAAAAAAAAAAAAAAAAGCACATGAATCCACAGCCCTGCAAGCCCTGTTGCCAAACAGATCTCAGGTGTGCTGACTTCCCATATCACAAAAAGGTGCCACTTGTGTGGGCTAGCACACATGTGGCTCTACCCACACCACCTCCAACGAGCCAACCAGAGTCCAGCAGATGGGTCCTTCGGTCCCACAGCCAGTTTTTGCATCCATCAACCCAATCCCCCCCCTCCCCACGTCCCAAAGGGAAAAGGAGGAACAGGAGGCAGTTCCTCTGTTTCTGCCTGCAGCCTGTCCAACCGGGGACAAGCCATTCAGGCCCGGCAGAGATTCTCCTCTGGGTCTTCAGCCAGCCCTGCCACCGCCACCCCCTGCCTCTGCGGAACAAAGGCGGCGAGAAAGACCACGCTGGTGATGTCACAGCAGGCACACCTGTAGGGGGGGGGGGAGATGGGAAGCCAAGGGCTGGCCCGCTTGGAAGCCGGCTTTGTGGTCCTGATTGTTTGAATTATGACTAGCATTAAAGAGCATGCACACACCCCTCTGGCACACTCACGCCACCCTCCCCTTCGTGAGGATGCAATCTCCCCCC
>NW_015173163.1:409277-448721 GCF_001447785.1 Gekko japonicus
AGAGAAGTGCTCGCCGCCACCGAGCCAGGACGCCGGGGACCCTTCCCCCCCTACACACACACACACACACATAAAAATGGTGGGAGAGCCCAGTGCTTCCGAGCAAAAGCAGAAAGCCACGACGGAGCCGCTGTCGTTTTCGGAGCAACGGTGCAAGCTTGCGAGCTCCCCAGGACTCTTCAGCAGGCCGGGTCCTTTTGGGAAGTGGGACTCCCAGGTTCGGTCCCCGAAGGGACAGTAGGGGGCTGTTATGTTGGCCGAGCCAGGCCTCCCGGGTTCCCGTCAGCTCTTCCCACTCAAATAAACAGGAAACAAGCCTGCGCAAGCTTTTGAGTTCTCCAGAACTCTTAGTCAGGCTTGGGTGTTCCGAGGGGAGGGGAGACAAAGACAACTTCTTCTAGTGGTTTCTTCTGGATAAGGAAGTCGATTTGGGAACCGAGGCTCTGCCGGGTTCAGTCCCAGGAGGGGGGAGGGCTAGAGCAGAAATTGAAGGGGCCTGGGGGCTCATGGGTTCCACCCAACCCCCCTTCTTTTCTCCCCCAACCCCAGAGGAGGAGGGGGGAGACTTCAGTGGAGGGGGGGGCAACCCAAATAAAAACAAGTTTCCCAGAATGCTTTGTCAGGCTGGATGTGCAAGGGGAGAGAAAACGAAAGAGTATATTACAAGGTGGTTTCTTTCCGGATCTGGGAGTTCATTTAGGAACTAGGTGTCATAAGATGGTTCTCATGAAGGGCTAGTGGTGGACTGGAGCAAGGAAGCAGGATTCAGGTCCTCTGGATTTTGAAGTGGGTGGGGGGAAATGAACCTTAATTGAGAACGAGAATCCAGCTTAGGGAGGATCAAGTGAATGAAAGCATGCTTTTCATAGTGGGATCAGAAGTCCAGACATATACAGTTTGTGAAAAGCCGCTCTTTTCCTTCCTTCCTTCCTTCCTTCCTTCCTTCCAGAATCATGGAAGGGACCTCTGGGGTCATCTAGTCCAACCCCCTGCACAATGTAGGAAATTCACAAATACCTCCCCCACACACACAACCAATGACCCCTGCTCCTTCCCCAGAAGATGGAGAGAGAGAAAAAAAACCAGGATCCCTGGCCACACTGGCCTGGAGAAAAATTGCTTCCTGACCCCAAAGAGGTAATCAGCATTTCCCTGGGCGTCTAAGAAACTGCCCCAAGAGCTAAGCACTGAGGCAACCCTTCCTGCCCTCCCTTTCATGATCTGCCTAAATTCACAGAATCAGCATGGCTGTCAGATGGCCATCGAGCCTCTGTTTGGAAAAACTCCAAAGAAGGAGAGCCCACCACCTCCCGAGGAAACCTGTTCCACTGAGGAACCGCTGGAACTGTCAGGAAGTTCCTCCTAATGTTTAGCTGAAAACTCTTGACTTAATTTCAACCCGTTGGTTCCGGTCCGACCTCCTGGGACAACAGAAAACAACTCCGCACCATCCTCTAGATGACAGGCCTTGAAGTACTTGAAGATGGTTATCATATCACCCCTCAGTCGTCTCCTCTCCAGGCTAAACATACCCAGCTCCTTCAACATTTCCTCATAGGACTTGGCCTTCAGGCCCCTCACCATCTTCGTCGCCCTCCTCGTTCCAGATTGTCTATATCCTGTGCTGCCACATCATGCAGGGGTGTTGCTGAAGGCGAGTTCACCTGGTTCCAGCACACCCCATGTGTGTGTGTGGGGGGGGAGGTAGAGAAAAATGAAGCCTCCCTTCCTTCCTTCCTATAAAGGGCAGGAAAGCAGATCACTGGAAGGCAGCTTTGCTTTCAAAACCCCAACATTTTTATTCTAACTGAACTTGCTGCAATATTGTCCTCGTTACATCATGCTTCACTTTGCTACAAACCCTCATTGAGAACTAGTGTTGGCTGAGAGCTACAAGAGTTAAACATCCAAAATACATAGTTTAAGGTTCGATGCTGACAGAGGTGCTCATAGAACGCAGAATTCCATTCAAGCTTCCTCCCGAGTGTCTTTTTGCATCAGCTGCCCGGCTCAAAGCTGCTCTGCTCTTCTGTGACCTCAGAGCAGCTGCACCAATAGCAGCCAGAACAGTCCCGATGCTTCTGCGTGACACTGTGACATCAGAGCTGATCAGCCAATCACTGCCAGATAACACTCAAAGCCCACACAGGCTGTGAGCCAACTAGCTTCATTTGCAACTAAGTAAAGGGCAGTTGGGCACAGACGCTGCAGGGAAAGTGTGGCCACAGGGTGGATGTGTCTCTGATAGGCGAACACCTCCTTCCATCCTTAAAGAGGTGAGTCAGAAGCCAAGTTTGCTTTAGAATCTAATAAACCAAGAGCAAACATAGACTGAGATTTGCCTCGTCGCTTATCAGACATTGCTATTGTACAGGCACACGCCAAGCTGGCACCACACCAGGGCCAACTGTCCATCATACACCACAGATCTATATTCTGGCATTTGGCAGAAGACGAAAAAGGCCCATTTTGTTTGTGCTAAGCCAGAGGAGGCCAGAGGTAGGATTCAATTCAGGGAGCCCTGGTAACCAGAGAAGTCAACTTTCCAGCAACATGGATACCACTGACTGAGAAGGGTGATTTTTTAAATTTAAAAAATGGAATTTGGGGGGGAATCGACACACATGCAGTAATTCCAGATGGTTAGCCATGTTAATCTGCAGCAGCAGAACAAAAATAGAATCCAGTGGCACCCTAAAGACCCACAGCATTTCTTCCAGTGTACACTTTTGTGAGTCGTAGCCCACTTCATCAGAGGCATTGGAGAGTGAATGCATCAGGCTGATGTATATAGACAAAAGAAAGGGGAAAGGGTGTTGCAAAGAGAGGACCATTCGAGACAAGATCCAGCTGAAAGAATAAGACGTTCACGTGGAGCGGGTGTCAGACACTGCCAACCTGACTGTGGTTAGATAGGCAAAACATAGTCCAAGATGAAATAAAATAAGTGGACTCAATAGCAGTTATAGGGGTATCGCTGAATTAATCCTGACCTGGATAGCCCAGGCTATCTCGTCAGATCTCGGAAGCTAAGCAGGGTCTCCCGTGGCTAGGAACTGGATGAGCGACCTCCAAGAAGTACCAGGGCCATGACACGGAGGCAGACAGCAGTAAACCACCTTTGAATCATCTCTTGCCTAAAAAAACAACAGGTCTAGCTCGCCACCTAGTGGTGCATAACGCTAAAGAGCTAGGGTTTCCAGCTGCCAGACAATCCTAGGATCTCCTGGCTATACTAGACAATGCCATACAATAATTATTAATTAGCGGAATTAATTGATATCTGTTAAGGGGTGAGATGTGCAAGACATTAGTTACCAATGTGAGCTAGGAATCCCAGGTCTCTTTTAAGCCATAGCCTCAAGGTTTAGCCAAACCTCCAAAGGAGAAGAGCGCACTACCTCCCGAGGAAGCCTGTTGCACTGATGATAAATAGATCAGTCTTTGCTCTAATGTAGATAGTCCAATGATAGATAGATGATAAATAGTCTTTGTTCTAACATAAATAGCAAGATAGATAGATAGATAGATAGACGATGATAGATAGATGATAAATAGATCAGTCTTTGTTCTAACATAAATAGCAAGATGGATGGATGGATGGATGGATGGATGGATGGATGGATGGATGGATAGATGGATAGATGGATAGATGGATAGATGGATAGATGGATAGATGGATAGATGGATAGATGGATAGATGGATAGATGGATAGATGGATAGATGGATAGATGGATAGATGGATAGATGGATAGATGGATAGATGGTGGATAGATGGATAGATGGATGGATAGATGGATAGATAGATGGATAGATAGATGGATAGATAGATGGATAGATAGATGGATAGATAGATGGGTAGATAGATGGGTGGATAGATGGATAGATGGATGATAGGTAGGTAGGTAGGTAGGTAGGTAGATGGATGGATGGATAGATGGATAGATGGATGATGCATTCATATCCTTCTCAAAGAATGAGTTTGCATTGGCAATTTTCCTTGACTGCCTCTTTTTTTCTTTCAAAGGGATACGTGAGCAATCGTGTAGAACAGGGGGGAAGCATTCCGTGTGGAATGAACTAAGGTTTTTTTAAAAGAAATTTATATATTTGTTATGCCAGTACTTGCACAGGCATAGCTGGTTCAGGGAAGAATTATGTCTTTCAGCCATGCCAGCCGACCTGCTGTTAGGAGAGAAATTTTACATGATAACTTGAGGAGACATCTCTTTCTGCCTTGGACCATTGGGATAATAAAGGGAAGCTGCTATTCTCAGCATTATCCACAAGATGTCACTAATGATCTGAGACGCTACTGAGCCTTCCATTGTGTTATTCAGTGCTTTGGATGGCCCAGGCTCGACTGATCACTTCAGATCTCAGAAGCTAAGCAGAGATGACCATGGTTAGTATTTGGATGGGAGACCTCCGAGGAATTCCAGGGTTGCTGCACAGGGGCAGACAATGATAAACCACCTCTGTTCATTCTTCCTTTGAAAACCCTATGGGGTCGTCATAAGTCGGCTGCTACTTTGACAGCAAATTGAAAACAAGAGAGCCAATATTTGGAATGCCACCATATAAATGCATGATGCAGCTTGATTTAGAATACCACTGGGGTCTCTGTATCACAAAAAGAATATTGCAGAGTTGGGGAAATTACAGAAGTTCTGTTATTTTCTTGTAACGAATGGCTGTAGAATCTGGGACTTTTCCATTTAGGAAAAAAAGCGACTGAGGGAGGAGGTGATAGACGCTTATAAAATTATGCATGGGTGGAAGCAGATAGAGAGGACTTTTTCACACTCTTCCATAATACTTGTGGGTGCCCAATGAAGCCTATGGGCAATCGATCCAGGACAGACAAAGGAAAGTGCTTCACTCGAGCAATTAAATTGTGGGATTTGCTGCCAGAGGATGTAGTGATGGTCCCAAGCATAAATGGCTTGAAAAGATAATTAAGAGAGGTCCATCACTGGCTACTAGCCATGGTGATTGAAGAGAGACTCAAGGTACAGAGGCAGCAGACCACTAAATGCCAGTGCTAGGAGGCAACGCTAGGGAAAGGTCTTGGCCTCTGTGCTGTTATTAGGTCTCCAGGCTGGCTGGTCACTTTGTCAGACAAGATGATGGATTAGATGGACCACTGGTCTGATCCAGCAGGGCTCTTATTATGTTCTTAAGCCTGTTCTCAGGGTGAAACCACTATATATATATATAAATAATATATAATAATATAATAAATAAATATATATATATATATATATATTAACAGATATAATTACAGACTATAAGGAAGGCCGAGCGCCGAAGAATAGATTCTTTTGAACTATGGTGCTGGAGAAGACTCTTGAGAGTCCCTTGGACTGCAAGAAGATCAAATCAGTCAATCCTCAAAGAAATCAACCCTGACTGTTCCCTGGAAGGCCAGATAATGAAACTGAAGCTCAAATACTTTGGCCACCAAATGAGAAGGGAGCACTCACTGGAGAAGACCCTGATGCTGGGAAAGATTGAAGGTCAAAGAAGACGGGGACAGCAAAGGATGAGATGGTTAGACAGTGTCATCGATGCAACGAACATGAAATTGAGCCAACTTCAGAGGACGGCGGAAGACAGGAGGGCCTGGCATGATCTGGTCCATGGGGTCGCAAAGAGTCGGACTCGACTGTGCGACTGAACAACAAAATTTACAGATAATGTCCGGAATTGCCTAGATGGGAGAGAGTTAGGCTTTCTTTACACTAGCTCTTTACTGTCTTTCTAAAAAAAGAATCAACAGCTTGGGCAATGGCAGCACAACTGGTGAACCCCCATGGTGCATTGGGCAATAGCTTCTCTTGTTGCACAAGCGCAGTTGCACAACTGTGTGAGCCGCACAGGCATTGCACAAGGCGGCAGTGCAGAAGCCAGAGCCGGAGGACTTTCCAAGCATGCCTCTCCAGAGATTTCCAGAGAGGTGTAATAAGCAAGGCTGGCTGCCAAGGAAGATTCTGAATAGGTGGGCTGATTCTTGGGTGTTGAGGGGCTCTAGTCACAGAGTGCTTACGCTCCTCCCCCTCTTCTCCTGTGCCTACCACCAGGACCCCTGCTGACACCTCTATTCCTGCCCCCACTCACCTGCGGTGGGGTGTCATGTGTAGCATTGCTGTTCACAGAGTGAAAGTGAATTGTTCTTTGAATGCAAGGTTCAAGCATACAAGAAGAAGAGGAGGAGGAGGAGGAGAGATTGGATTTATACCCCGCCCTTCACTACCCAAGGGAGTCTCAGAGCGGCTTACAAACTCCTTTCCCTCCCCCTCCCCACAACAGACACCCTGTGAGGTAGGTGGGGCTGAGAGAGCTCTGACAGAAACTGCTCTTTTTCAAGAACAGCTCTTATCAGAGCTACGGCTTGCTCAAGGTCATCCAGCAGGTGCAAGTGGAGGAGTGGGGAATCAAACCCGGTTCTCCCAGATTAGAGTCCGCACACTTAATCACTACACCAAACTACCTACTTAAAGGAGCCGATTTGGAAACCAACAGGTTTAACATGATTACATTATATTGCAAGCTGTGAAATTAGGCAAGGACTACTTAAAGGAGTCGCATGCATCATTTGGAATCCAACATGCATATATTAGTTCCAGCAACTCTAGAGACTATAGCCCAGGAATTGTGTTTTTCATAAAATAGAATTTGGCAATAAGTTTGTATATGATTTAGACTCTTTGTATGAGATATTTATTATGTTGTGTTTATGAAGTATTGATGTATGCACTACGTTGTGGTTATAAGTTATTTACATATTATTATATTAATATATCATTATTAAAGCCAGTTTGGTGTAGTGGTTAAAGTGCACGGACTCTAATCTGGGAGAACCAGGTTTGATTCCCCACTCCTCCACACACAGCTGTTGGATGACCTTGGGCAAACTACAGTTCTGTCAGAGCTGTTCTTGAAAGAGCAGTTTCTGTCAAGAGCTCTCTCAGCCCCACCTACCTCACAGGGTGTCTGTTGTGAGGAGGGGAAGTCCTCCAGGCAGCCCAGAGAGTTGGGGTGCCTGGGCTGACTTGGAAGTTGTGGGGCCTTGCCAGGAAGTCAGGGGGCCGAGCCCCAGGAAGCCTCACTTCAGCTACAGGCCTGGGTTCCGCAGGGCCTGCAAGACAGAGCTCTTCCACCAGGCCTTTAACTAAGGAGCTGCCGCCACCATCACCATCAGCAATCGTAATTATAGAGCCCTGTCCCTTGGCTCTGATACCCACAACCTGTGCCGCCACTCATATCAGGAAGATCATTGAGCAGAACATTTAGTTAGATCTCTTCATGCATTCATACTGTACACCATTGCTAAGTTCTTAATTAGTCACCGCTAGCACCTTATGATATTGAATTGTTTCAACTGAACTGTTTTTAGATGATTTTATGTGGATCTTAACTGTTAATTGTGTATTAATTTATGTAAGCCGCCCTGAGCCTGCCTCAACGGGGAGGGCGGGGGGTAAATTAAATAAATCTTTAAAAATAAAATAAAAATAAACAATGCAGTAGAATCCGCCCCCCCCCTCCAGTGTGCTAGAGTTACCAAACCTGCCAGGGATCTCTGGCTGACTCTTCTACCTCCCCTTCAAATTTGGTGAGGATTGGATTTACGGGGTCCAAGCTTAGGCTTCCCAAATCGACCCGGGGGGCGGGGAATCCCCCGCTTCGGAGCTCGTCGGGGGGGGGAAACCATATGGTTTTCCCCCGGACGAGCTCAGCCACGCCCCCAACGTCAGGAACGTCACACGTCACTTCCTGAGATGCCCTCAGGAAAGTGCTTTTGGGGAAAATGTCAGGTACAGGTTCAAAGTGTATTGAATGGGCACACACCAAATGCACAGGGAACTTCACCCTGCCACCAACTCCTCTATAATCTCCCCTGTTGCTTTGAAGTTTGGTGAATATTTTGATTGAGTTGAGACAGTCTGGCAACATATCCATTCACAAAGCATCTAAAGGAATAACACACAGTCCCAAAGCAGTCAGGTATGAAAAAAAATATACAGACGTGTGCTAGATGCCCACAGAACAATACAACAACAAATGAGACTATATTAAAGCCATAACATATTTAGTATCTGGTAATATGTTGTTTGTCTTTATTACCAGGCACTAAATATGTTATGGTTTTAATATAGTCTCATTTGTTGCTGTATTGTTCTGTGGGCATCTAGCACACGTCTGTATATATTTTTTTCATACCTGGGCTGACTCCATTCACAAACCACCAGCAACCACTTGAAAGTTCATGGAAAGTTCATGTCAGTTGACCAGCCACAAACTTCCGTTCATGAACCGGACAAAATTCGTCATGACCTTTAGTTCGTAAGCCCGTTCGTGCCCATCCCTAGTTATAGCCAGTGAGGTCCAGTGCTCACCTGTGAGAGCTCTATTACTTTCTCATGCACCAGCTTTGAAGGAAGGGGTGCTTCCAGAGCCAGCCGCAAATATTTATTGATTCTTCTAAAGTTCCATTTATCAATATGGAATAGTAATATCTTTTAATATTTTTAATGCATGTGGGTTTTTATTTATCTATTTTATTAAATTTATAGCCTGCCCTTCCCACATAGCAGGCTTGGGGCAGGTTCCAAACACATCAATCTGCACACAGTGCAGATTTACAATTAAAATTTACAACACACAAATCAATTAAAATTTAGAACCTAAAGCAATCTAGTGCCAGATATCCAATATGCCTCAACAGATGATGTTGATACCAGTAATGTGGACCTGCGGTCCCTGGGGGGGCATATCTGGTGGATGCCTGTTGCTTCAACTGAAAACCTTACAGGCCCTGCTGGGGACAGGCCCTGCTGCGGTAACTGGGGGGGCATATCTGGTGGATGCCTGTTGCTTCAACTGAAAACCTTACAGGCCCTGTGGAAGTGTAACAGGTCCCACTGGGGGGCTCGTATAGGGCTTGATGTTCTTTATCACAAGGAATAAGATCATTGATCTGAATCAACCACCACTTTTATGGGTACATCTCCCAAGGCTACTTTTCCAGCCTTCCCCTTCCACCTTCTGATCAGTCACATCTCTCTAACATAATGTTGCATTCATGCAATAAAGCTCATACCTGAAATAAAACTTTGCTGGCCTTAAAGGTGCCACTGGACTCTAAATTTGTTAAACAATTTCATATGTTCCCACCCACCCCTGGGCCACAGGAAAGCCATCTGTAAATTGCACTGAAATCAACAGGAAAACAAATCGCAGTACATTTTCTCCAGATGTGGCCCAAGCCCTTTGAGATGTGAAGATTTCATTTCCTAATAACAGTTGCATTCTGGGAGGGGGGGTTGGGGGGTACTTCTCAGGAAAGCTGTAGGGTTTGGCTCTTGTTGGAAGAACATGGGATGAAAAGAAGAGTATGAGGCAAGACCTTTGCTCAATAGCAGCCTATCTGAATGAAAATAGCAACAGGTCCCCAAAAGGGCTATTTTGAAACATTCCAGAGCAGATTTACTGTTTAGCAATCTCTATCACAAAGAGCAAAAAGTCCTACCCAGATAAGACAATAGCAAAACTTTAGATGGAGGCATGTGAATTTCTGCTTAGACTCATGAGACCCTAGGAGACCTAGTTGCTTATTTATTTATTTAAATCAGGAGTCCCCGGCCCTTTATAAATGTTGAGGGAGCGTGGTGGGCACTACCGCAAAATGGCTGCCCTGGGAGGTAGGACCAGGGGTCATTTCCTGCAGGAGCACACAGGAGCGGAGCTCCAGCAGTAAAGAGCCCAGGGGGCGGGCACATGCAACAAGCCCCACCCCCTGCTCCCAGCAGCCCTCAGTCAGAGCAAGAAGCAGCCAGGTAAGCTGCAGAGCCCCCCCCCAATCCCCCGGTCCAAAACAGTCCAGTGGCACCTTTAAGACCAAGTTTTATTCAGGCACAAGCTCTCCCTCCTCTGTGAAGACAGATCTGCACATCCCCCCCCCCAATAGCTAGCAATCCAAAACAGTCCAGTGGAGCCTGAGCAGTGGGTGTTGCCTTCTGACACACTCCTGGTGATGTCAGGGTGTGTGGCATATGCAAATAACTTATGCTAATAGGTTATGCTAATGAGCTCCTGCACCTCTTTTTCTACGAAATGAGCCCTGGGTAGGACCAAGCACAAAATGGCTGCCACACAGGAGGGGAAATGACAAAACGTCGTGAAATCACAAGCCAAGTGTCTTCCTACGATGGGCACAACTGATTCCAAATGGATGTGCCCTGAAAACTCAAACATGATTAGCACTGCCACTTACTTGGGGGGGGGGTATTCACCACTGCTCACGTGGCCATTGAGGGACAACATGGCGAGAGGGGGAGTTGTCAGTATCCCAGTGCTCTGACACCACTCTCCATGCACCTGGAAGTGATATCAGCATGTTGCTGGGGTACCTTTATGGTTTAACTATAGAGTGTTGCCCAAATGCCTGAGAGTCCCCAGCAACCTGGTAATGCTATGACACCAGAACTGGGTGCATAGCAAATCCAATTAAAATGTTGCTGGCAATGTCATTTACATTGTTTCTAAGAGCCTCTGCTGTGGAAAGTCCCCCCCCCTGTCAGCAAGCTGTCATGGTTGATCCTTTGTATATATGCTTCACCTGTTAGGACCTCTTAACCTGCATTGCTTTCTGTATTAACTCATATGTTGATAGTTGTTGCCTAGTGACCCTTGCGCATGCTCATAAACGGCAAGCTTGTTAGCGAAACGCATAAACACTTCAAGGGCAGGTGGGAGATAAGGGAGGACGCTTATGTCTACTGCTATCGCTCAGAGCCTGGGAAGTACGATGTTTTGGAATATCCAGGCCGTTATGATTCCCATTACTTTGGCGCTGTTCTTCCCGGGCGGGAAAGTATCTCATTGGTATAGAGTCTGTTTGAACTTTGTTCATGTTACCTGCTTGATGTATTGCACGCCATTCTAAACAGAAATCTTGTTAGTGACACATCTTTTAATAAAGTCATCCTCGTGACTGAGAAGTGGCTCGTTGATTGATGGTACCCTTACACCCCCCCATAGGGATGCCAGCCTCCAGGTGGGACCTGGGGATCCCCTGGAACTACAGGTCATCACCAGACTACAGAGATCAGTCCCCTGGAGAAAATGGCTGCTTTGGAGGGTGGAGTCTACGACGTTGTACTACACTGAAATCCCTGTCCTCTCCAGGTTCCATCCCCAAATCTCCAGGAGTTTCCAAACCTGGATCTGGTACCAATGTTCCCTCTAAGCTGAATTAGTATGCGCTAGTTCATAGTTTTTTAGCCTCCAGCTCAAGAGATTTTTGCCTTAGCTCGGGAAGGATGGCTCCAGAGCAAACTAATTTTATGCAGTAGCCAAATTGCCCACTCACAATTTAATGCCAGTAGCTCACAAAGTAGGATTTTTGCTCACAGGACTCCACAGCTCACAGGGAACGTTGCCGGCAACTCTTTCCCCCATCCCCTGCTAGTTGCAAGCCTACCACTACCACCCATCAGTTCTGGCAACCCTGAATGACTCCTAGCCTCTTCTGAAGCAGTTCCTGCTCCAAGTAGGGTAAAAGAAAGCTGGGACTGGCTCGTTGTTTGGGGGTGGGGGAGATGTGGAAGAAGTAGGAGGCCAGCCAGAATCACACCAGGCCTTTGCAGTGGCAGCTCCATGCTCTTTGCATTTTGTCATGCCATGTGAAATCTCCTTGTTGGCCACCACCTGATAGAGAGCTATAAACCCATTCACAGAATGAGCTGAAAGACACTATTGGCAGTATGAAGTATACGCATTCCCAAAATACAGGGGTCATTTCCTGCAGGAGCGCACAGGAGCGGAGCTCCAGCAGTAAAGAGCCCAGGGGGTGGGCACATGCAACAAGCCCCATCCCCTGCTCCCAGCAGCCCTCAGTCAGAGCAAGAAGCAGCCAGGTAAGCTGCAGAGCCCCACCACCACCCCTGGTCCAAAACAGTCGAGTGGCACCTTTAAGACCAAGTTTTATTCAGGTACAAGTTCTCCCTCCTCTGTGAGGACAGATCTGCAGATCCCCCCCCCCCAATAGCTAGCAACCCCAAGCAGTCCAGTGGAGCCTGAGCGGTGGATGTTGCCTTCTGACATACTTCCGGTGGTGTCAGGGGGTGTGGCATATGCAAATAAGTTATGCCAATGAGTTACGCTAATGAGCTTCTGCACCTCTTTTTCTACGAAATGACCCCTGTATATACAAATGTCAAGTTCAGCGGCACCTTTAAGACCAACCAAGTTTTATTCAAGGCACGACCCTGAATAAAACTTGGTTGGTCTTAAAGGTGCCACTGAATTCAAACTTTGTGCTGCTGCTTCAGACCAACATCGCAACCCACCCAGATCTATGTGAAAATGTGTTTGCCAAGGAGAGAGGCCTGAAGGTGTTGCCCAATCCTGCATGTCTCTTGCCCAGAGACCTGCATCCCAAATCCTTTCACTTGTCAGAACAACCCTGCTGTTTCCCTTTTTACAGTTAAATCGATGTTGCAAGTTTCTGATGACTGGTGGCTAAGCTGGTAATACGGCATAACCACTTCTCCTTTTCTGAGGTATATATTGATGGGGAATTGGATAAGTTGTAGGGACAGGCAGACTGAAGAAACATTCCTGTCAAAGGTAAGATTAATCCCTTCCTGTCTCAAATATCAAATATCAAATGTCTCAAATGATGGAGCACTTGCTCCAAAAGGAGACTAGCAGATTTTCCTGTATCTTCTTTATTCCTTCCAGTCTTGTACTGTTTTGTAGGATCCTACAAATAAGAACAAAGCTGCTTAGGTGTTGACATTCCAGGAGGGAGAGAAGATGGGCTGTCATCTCCATGCAGTCATGATTCCTGCAGTGATTTCAGCACTCCTGCTTTGGGAGGGTAAGAAGGAGACTGACTCGGGAGCTGTAAGGCTCAGCAACACAGTCCTCCCTAGATGGTTGTGCTCTCTTTCTCCTCTCTTTTAGGACTGGGGTGGAGAAGGGTGTTTACTGGTTGGATGGTTGAGTTTCATTGTCTTCTCCTCACTGCAGGTGTCCAGTGCAGGACCAGGGAGTACAGCCTGGAAGTACCTTCTCAGGTGACTGTGCAAGACGGGCTCTGTGTGCTCATCCCGTGCAATTTCACTTATCCTGTGTCACGTGATGACCGGCATGCCCACTTGTACGGGTATTGGTATGTGGAAAACCAGCAAAGTAGGCGGCCACGTTTAGTGGCCACTAACAATCCAAAGAGAATTCCGGAGATAAACCCTCAAGTTAGACGTCGTTTCGAAGTGTCAGGGCCAAAACTGAATTCAGGCGACTGCTCCCTCACCATCAATGATGCTCAAGCAGCTGACCAGGCAACTTACCACTTCCGAATGGAGAAAGGCCACAAACGCTGCAGTTACTCTGCAGCAAAAGAAAGATTATCTGTCATCGTGACAGGTAAGTACCTCAGACAGGTAGAATGCCATAGACTCCACCCTCCAAACCAGCCATTTCGTCCTGGGTAACAATTGTTGCCAATCTCCAGGTGAGGGCTAGAGATCACAATTACAACTGCTCTTCAGGTAGCAGAGATCAGTTCCTCTGGAGAAAACAGTGGACTCTGTCATTATACCCTGCTGAGGTCACCACAGCAAATTGACACTGTTTGCCCAAAGCCAGAGCACTCCCCCAGAGCCTCTTTCTAGATCTCGTTGTATTTATTTCCACAACGGGCCTTATTCCTAGTTCTTAATAAAACAGGAGTGTAGGCTTAACTGGGGAGGCCCGGAAGAGCCTGAACCATTTGTCGTTTCAAAGACATCCCCTAATAGAGCATGTTGAAGGATCCATTATTCTTCTTGGGGGATGGGGTAGAAGAAATTGTGGTTCCAGTTTGTCTGACAAAGGTTGGAAGGGAATACGGGGCTTGGTGGGCTAAACATATACTCTCCTATCTTACCAGAGAGAAAACTGGACATAACTATTTTTGAACCGCTAAGAGCAGGACAAAGAGAAAGCATCTTTTGCAAAACCCAAAGATGTTCTTCCTTGGAGGTTCCCGAAATTACCTGGGAACATGCTTCTCAGATATCACCCTTGGAGACCTCCCCGACTGTGAACCACAACAGTGTGGAGGAGCGCATGGATTTCATACCCACGGCTGCAGACCGTCTGCAAAATGTCACCTGTAAAATCACCTACGGAGAAGGGTCCAGCCGTCGGAGCGTCGAGAAGACGGTCACACTCAACATACACTGTAAGCAGCTCCTCAGATCCTAACCCCCCCACACACACTTTGGGGTGCTCATTTTTACCATAGCTGAACTGAAAATCTGGTTCTGTTGGAGTTGGGTAGAGTTTTGTGGGGGTGGGCTGCTCCAGCAAATTCTAGCTCCATAGTTTCTACAACGCTACTTCCCAAACTTTTGATAACTGAAGCAAGACGGAGCTCTTCCACTGGGCTTTTGGTTGAGAGACAGTGGGCGTCCCTCCCTTCTTCCTGACCCCCCCACCCACCAGTGGCCTGGTACACATTTGACATTGGGGCACCACCGCTATACTCTGATACGACTGACACCTGAACAGGCTATTTTACATGGTAGTTGTGATTTTTATGATCTGCGATTTTATGTGATTTTGTGTTGTTTTAATTTGTTTAAATCTGATGTAAACCACCCACCTTGAGCCCGCTCGTGGAAAGGGAGGTATATAAATCAAATAAATAAATATATATTTTTTTAATTCTCCAGATTAACTGGGGGGCACACTCTGGTATTATTACTCCCCAAAGGAGTGGACTGTGTAAGCCGCAGACAAGCAGGCATTTGGCTGTGGTTAAGTTACAGCTTTCTGGAAATGCCTGAGATCACATTAGAGACCACCGGTCCTGACACCTCGACATCCTGTGTGCTGACCGGCTTGTGGCCCTCCAGGGTCTCAAGCAGAGAAAGGCCAGTCCCGGCACCTGTCTGCTGCCCTAGATCCTTGAAGTGGAGGTGGCAGGGACTGAGCCGTGGCCTGAATGCTCTGCAACTGAGCCACAGCCCCTCCCGTAAGAGACGGAAGAAAGGCGGGGAGGGACATGCAAGGAAAATGGTTGGCTGAGGGAACTGGACAGACAGATCAAGTTTGTTGTGTTTGACAGGCATGGGGATTTCCTGGGATATCAGATTCTCTCCTGCCCTGTGCTGCAGCCTAACCAGAGGGATCCATTACCAACCCCACCATCCCTAGGTTTAGAGATGCCACCCTCCAGGTGGGACCTGGGGGATCCCCCGGAATCATACCTCATCTCCAGCCTACAGAGATCAGTTTCCCTGGAGAAACTGGATGCTTTGGAGGGTGAACGCTATGGCACTGTACCCCACTGAGGTCCCTGTCCTCCCCAGGCTCCATCCCCAAACCTCCGGGAGTTTCTTAACCTGGATCTGGCAACCCTAGTCCCCCATCCCCTGCCAGAGGCTGGGGGAGACCTGCCAACCATACCTCCATCCCTCAGCCTCCTGGAACATCCCAGCAGAGAGTTAGCAAACCCTGTTGCCAACTCTGTTTCTCTTTGTGTTACAGATCCCCCCAGGGTATTGCCGTTCAGTGGGTACCTTCAAATTCCTCGAGGAGGTAAGTTTTCTGTGCATTAAAGTAGACACACAATGAGACAATTACACTCAATATAGCTCCTTCACCCACAACCCCATAAGACAAATTGCATTCAATGTTTTGGGGGTTTTAAAACTTTACTATTCCATGGGTGAAAGGTTGTTTCTGGAAAGATGGTTAAGGTCTGGACTGTTATGTTTGGATATAAGACTTGCATTCAGTTCCTACCTCTGTGTCCTTGGGCAAGTCATTCTCTCACAGCTTCTGCCGCTGACCTGTAAAATGGGCATAAGAGCAACCAATTTCATACTGTGGGCCTCTGAAACGCTAGATCCTCCGCTTTCTTTGGAACGTCCCACCTTTCTATTGCAGCCAAGTTGGATCTTCTCATGTTTTTGTTACAGGGGGTGGTTTGCATGCCTGCTGTTTTCTTCTTTGAGGGAGAAATTGCAGAGGTGGGGTACAAAGTCTGAGAACAACCATAGTCATTCCTTATCCTTTTGCAGATGTGCAGAACTTCCCAGATGTCTCAGACAGCCAGATTGTTACATGGACAGATGATTCTCTCCTGGTACGTTGTGAGGCAGATGCCAACCCCCCCAGCAATCAGACCTGGGTGAGGATACCTAGCCACTCAAGTCGGCTGCACATCTCAAATAATGAACTGAAGATTTCAAGACTGAGGTTGGAAGACACAGGCAAATATGAGTGCCAGGCCAGGAACCAAGAAGGTACCTCTCGGGCATCCTTCTACCTTCACGTACAAGGTGAGACAATATTGGGCTTCACTAAGATGGCTTTAGTTAGGATTTGTCAGGCTGTTCAGTACAATCCTGAAGCACTCTTGAACTTCACATGGCAAAGGGGGAATATTGATAAACACGGTCTGTTGCAGCCAGAATGAAACAACAACCGTAAATGACCCCAAAGTATCAACAAGCAACTTATAAATGCAATGAATATTGTCTGTTTGAAGTGCATACAAGATACAGTTTCAATAAGTCATAAAGAGAATTCTTTTTTTTTAATGCAACGAGTATGATTGTGTCTGTTTTCAGCCACAGCAACCTGTGTTTAAAAAATAAAAATTTAAATACCAACTCTGAACAATAACACAGATGCAGGTTTTAAAACAAATTTCACACTTTGCACACTTACCTCCAAGTGCAGATCACAAAACCTTCCTAAAGCAAATATCACAGGAGTATCTGTCTGGAATCAAAATACACCTTTTCGGCTTATTGTGCTCTTAATTAAAGGAGCCACATTACTTATTCACAGCTGTTAAGCAAACATTGATTTAAAGGAACAGAATACACAAAAAGTATTTATACAAAGCCTGTGAGGTCCATTGACTGATTCAAGCCTCTTGGATATAAAGGGTCCAATTTATGTATCCAGTACATTTTGCGCTGAAGTAAGCAATGTTGAAGGTCGATTCTCTCCCTTTTTCTTTGTTGGGCAGCTTCTAGAACAGTATACCTAAAGTTGTCATACCTATGATTGGCTTGTCTAAAATGTTGGATCAGAGGAATTTCCAAATTCTGGTATTGGAGTCTTGATTTATGCTCTGCAATTCTTGCTCTCACTGCCCTAGATGTAGAACCCACATAAACTTTTTCATATTCACAAATTAGGAAATATATTACATTTTTTTGGTGCACAGCTACCAAATTTTTGTCAATTTCACTTTGTAGTTTACCAATATAAGTTCATCTGTTTCCCACACATGTTTGCAGCTATTGCAATGATGGCACTTGTAGTGTCCTTTAATATCTAGAGACTAATGTTCCCTCTAAGCTGTGGAGTCTTGTGAGCAAAAATTCGACTCTGTGAGCTACTGGCATTAAGGTGGCGAGCGAGCAATTTGGCTACTGCATCAATGAGTTTCCTCTGGAGCCCTCCTTCCTGAGCTAAGACAAAAATGTGTGAGCCGGAGGCTAAAAAATGGTGAGCTAGCTCACACTAACTCAGCTTAGAGGGAACACTTCTAGAGACTAGAATATTGTCTTCTCTTCCATCCAAATTAGTATGTATTAATTCAAAGACCTTCTAAAGCCTATACTTGGTCTATCTATACTATGTCTCTTAATATATGCCAATGTTTGAGGACGATATTCTTAATCTGCATTGCTAAAGGGATATAGTCCAATGCCCAAAAAATTTCCTCTAAGAAAAGAATCCTAGAGAAAGCCTCATACGAAGGTAAATGACTGGCAATGGAGGGGGGGGGGATTCAATACCTAGAGAACTGGCAAGACAGCAGTGAGCAGGGGCAGACGGGGAAGTGGAAATGCCCCTGGAGGAAGCCAAGACAAGGAGTCCCTGCAGATGCTACCAGCCAGGGCTACAGCACCAAGAAGGGTTGCCAAACTTGAGGTGGAGCCTGGAGATCTCCCAGAATCACAACCGATTTCCAGTTCATACCTGAATGTTATGACGCTCCAGGAATGTCGCATTTCTATGCTCAAAAACACACAGAAATGAGTGAATCCCTTGAACATCATGATGTCACTTCTGGGTACAAACCAGATGGGACGGCATGATGAGCGACATCACTCTGCGGCCACCCAAGTCTCTCACTGGTTGCCAGTGCTAAGCTGGCAACCCTACTACCAAGTGGCCCCTGGGGTACCAGCTGGCAGAATGCCTGGAGCTTGACTCTTTGAAGGACATCTCCTTCCATAAGTCCTTTTGCACCAGCTACAATAATCAGGCAGCCATGTGTTGGCTATACCACCATTCTGGGTGGCCTGTCTGGCCTCAACCACAGCTCAGACCTTCTCCATCTTGGCTCCAGCTCTGCGGAATGGGCCTCCTGAAGGCATGAGGGGGCCCCCTCCTTGGAGGTCTTCAGGAGGCACTGGAAGGTCTGCCTGCCTGCTCGCCAGAGCTTTTGAGGGAGTTTGAATTGCCAGGTGTCTTCTAAAGGGGGAGGATGGAAGAGTTCGGGGGGGTTGTTATTTTATTTTTGGTTAATAAACTGAAAGTGTTTTTAAAAACTATAGTTAGCTGCCTTGAACTACAAGGAAAGGCGGGATATGAATGTTTCAATAACTAATTAAATAAAATATGTGTGCTCCTCATCACCAGTGGCCCTCAAGAGAAGTAACCCTGGTCTGCCAGAAATATTCCCTCTAAGTTAAATGGCCGGTCTGCTCCAGAAGTTAGTGAAATTCACCCCCATCTCACTCAGAGTTCCATTATTTCTGGTGGATCTTTATCTCTCTGCCCCATCTGTGTCTCTTCCCTTTTTTCCTCTTGCACCTAAGGTTGCCAGCACAGGCTGGGAAATTCCTGGAGATTTGGGGGTGGAGAACAGGGGAGGACAGGGTTTTGAGAGAGGATGGACCTTAGGTAGATATGGGGTTAGCAACACCCAGATGGTGGCTGGAGATCTCCTGGATTACAACTGATCAACAGGAGACAGTTATCAATTCGCCTGGAAAAATGGCCGATTTGGAAAGTGGACTCTATGGCATTATATCCAATTGAAGTCCCTTCACAAACACAGCCCTCCTCAGGGTCCACCCTCAAAATATCCAGGTATTTCCCAACCTGGAGCTGGCAACCCTAGCTGGCTATAAATCCACAGAGCCCATCCTCCAAAGCAGATTCGTTTCCCAGGGGAATGAATCTCTGTAGCCTGGAGATCAGTTCTAATTCTGGGACATCTCCTGGTCCCACTTGAAGGCTGGTAACCCACTTGAACCACTTCTTCTCTTCCTCTCAGCCATCTAATCTTGGCCTCTTTTGTCTTCTTCTCCTAGATTTTGATGACTACGCTCCAATGGCAGGGCCATAAAGCCAGGAAAAGGCCCACTATGTCAACAGTGAAACCATTGTCATTTTCCGGAACATCCAAGGATACCTGAGACTGCCTTTCCACGCACTGCATCTTCTGTGCTAAGGGTTAAAGGGCTGAGGGCCCTCTATTCTTGTGCTACCCCAGTCTCACACTTTGATTATTGACTTGATTCTTCCCACCCAACTCTCCCGTACCCTATTCTGTTTCTTTACTGCCAAATCCGTACCTTTTCCGAAACCGGCCTTAACTGTCTATTGTAGATCGTAAGACTTCAGGGGAGGGACTGCATCATTTCCAGGGTCACCACATACTGTAGTGGTTCAGTAACTCCCAATGGCAGAGACATTTGTAGGACTCACAGAAAAGTCCCACTGTAGACTTGGTGATTCCCATGTCCTTCAGCCACAGGTTGGTTCTGCAGTGCTACCTTTCAGGCTCACGGATGAAAACAAAACACCACATTGAAATGACGCTCTCCCATTCTTGCTTAAACCTCACCAGCTTGTGTTGACCTCCAAAGCCATGAGATCCTGAAGCGTTCCTGTGAAATCACCATAAAGCAGGCCTAAGCTGAGCCTATCACAAGAACAGCGTGATGGATGGGACTATTTTGTCCATTCAAGCAAAGGCAAGAAGATGCTGCTTCTCCCTTCATTAGACTATTTTGTTCTAGCTCTCTTATCTTCCCCTCTCTCCAGTTGTCCTGATGGGCTTCCGTGACTCCTCTCTCTGCATAGGGAGGAGTCCAGGCCCTTGAGCAATTGGGCTACAGAGCCCACTGTACCTATGAATTAAATGGAACTTTAAGAAATATAGGAAAACTTACTTTAATGCATCCTGTGCTAGGTGTAACAGCAGGAGGAGATGTGGGCAAACCATTTGCCATTCAGATATAGCCCTTTGCATTTGTCCTGCAAATCTTGTGCTTTTGATGGCTTTGTCTAAAGAGGCACTTATTCCAAGTTTTTCTCTTAATGTTATCATGTTCTTCATTTTGCCATAGCTTTTTGTAATCAATAGCGTTGGGATTGTCCTTGGCTGTATCATTAATCAGTACACTGCTTCAATAAACTGCTGACATTTTGTTCTGGTTAAAATACTGAGTCAGTGTTCTCTTACTGCTGAAGCATTCCGTATTGGGCGAGAGAAGGGACTTGGGTTTACTAAGGGTGGACACAAAGTGGCTCACGAACCAAAGTTCATCACAAATTTTGGCCAGTTTGTGGTTCACGAAGCAAAGTTTGTGGCAGGACGACCAGCACGAATATTCCATGAATTATTAAGGTGTTCATTGTGGTTCACGAATGGATACATTCCCAGACAGTTTCCAGTCAATTCAAATATTTACAAAACTTCAAAGCAATGGGGGTTTTGGAATTCTCCATCCTTAAAAACAATAGGGGCCCTTCTAAGCTTAACAGGCACCACTGGTTGCCAATAACAGAGTTCTTATTCTGCTCTGTGGGATCCGGATGCTATATATACCCTCAGCTCAGCTCTGTTGGCTGCTGGCAGTTTGATAGAGAGCCAGGGAGCTTGTTAAAAGCAGAGCACATTCACTTATTCCTGATTGTGAATGTGAACACTTCTCCCCTGATGGGGTTTGGGCTTCAGCGAGTAGATAAATTGGGGACCACCCGTAAGGGGGTGGGCACACCCCTCCCTTTGGGAAGGTGTTAGCTGCCGAGGCAACTTCTGAGGCGCGGCGACCGGAAAGACGAAATAACTGTGTCGGCTTCCCTGCAGTGAAGCGAGTCGGCCAGGCGGTGGCAGTGTGTGGCTGCACAACATCAAGAAGCCAGACATCATCAGCCAGCCGACAAGATGCCGTAGGAACACGACTGACCCAGCCCGCAGATGAAGCTCGGCTAGCTGCAATGTGTGTGTGTAATTAATGCTGTATGTTTGTCTTTCCTATCCCCACAAATATTGTTAGTCCAACTGTCTCAAGAGTAACTGTAAATCACTCTGAGCCCGCAGGTATGTGGGAAAGAGCAAACAATAAATCGAAAGCATTATTTTTTTTTATTATTATTATTATTAAGGTGGACTCAGGCCACTAAGCCATCCCATCTCTCTGCTCATGTCGAGAGGGGCTTAGCTACTGGGAGCCTCAGCCGAGGACCCACATTTATACCCTCCTGATCGCAAACTCCTCTCCCTGTTGGGGTTTGGGTGTTAGGTGGACTCAAGGCTTTGAGCCACCCTGTCTCTCTGCTCACACTGAGCCGTGTCGCTTAGCCGCTGAGTGCCTTGGCTGAGGACCCGCATTTTATACCCTCCTGATTGTGAACTTTCCTCCCTCACCATCACCTCTCCCAGATCCTCTGCCATTGCATGCCTGGCATCCCCAAGGCTGCTGACCTCCCAGTTCACCACTGACAACCAGTAGTGGGGTTTCTCCCTGTTTGGACTCTTTGAAGCAGAGGTGCTGAGCTGCGTCTCCTCCTCCCCCTCCCCAGTCTCTTTCACCCACTATTCCATCTGGCATGCTGTTTGGCCTGTGGCCTCCCTCCACACTTTTTTGCTCAGCTTGTCACATTTCCATTGCATGAGCTCTGCATTCTGGAGAGCAGGGGTCGTTTCGTAGAAAAAGAGCTAGGGGAACTCATTATCATAACTCATTAGCATATGCCACACCCCTGCCATCACCGGAAGTGAGCCGTAAGACCACACCCACCACTCAGTTAGTCTTAGTCTTAAAGGTTAGTCTTAAAGGTGCTATTTGTTAGTCTTAAAGGTGCTATTTGAACTCTTGGACTATTTTGCAGACTAACACAGCTACCTCGGGGAAGCTCCTAGATGGGGCTGGGAGTCCTTGCAGAGGCCATGTGGAGTGGCCTTGGCCAGGCAGAGGGGGAGGACGCCAACTTACCCTCCTGCTTCTTCCGCCTTCTGCAACAGAATGAGGCTGGAAGCAGGGGGCTGCCGGAAGAAGGGTGCGGGGCTTCGTTGTGTGCCCCGCCCCCTGCACCTCACCCGGGGGGAACTGCGATCCCCCCCGAAATGACCTCTGCTGGAGAGCAATGCTGCCTTTTATTCAGGGGTCACAGAAACAGGCCAGCTTGTGCTCTCGTCTCTTGAAGAGAGGATGCCACCTGGTGGTGATGCCCACCTGCAACCTCTCTGCCAAGGCCATGACCCATGGGAGCACACCGGTCCCCTCAAGGCCCGGCTCCAGTGCAGGGGTGAACGCCCGGTCCAGCTCTCAAATCAGGGGGTGACCTGCATCAGGCTGGCTGTGTGGGCACAGAGCATGTCGGTACTGTCTTGGAAGGGCTTAAGGACACACACCAGCCAGTCACTGGAGCTCATGAGGAGCTCCTCTTCCCTGTGCAGGATGGTCAAGGAAGAGATGACATCCTGTGCTGCACTCTTCTGTTCCACCAAACGCACAATCATGGTGTAGGTGGAGTTCTTCATCCCCCTCCCCCTACCTCTCGTGCAGCTGTTCCTGTTGGCAGCAGAGGAGAGGACTCGCAATAATGGGTTTAAATTAAGGGTGAGATGGTACCGGCTGAATATTAGGAAAAACTGTTTTACAGTAAGAGCTGTGCAACAGTTGAATCAGCTGCCTGGGGAGGTGGTGAGCTCCCCCTCACTGGCAATCTTCAAGCAGCGGCTGGACAAACACTTGTCAGGGATGCTCTAGGCTGATCCTGCACTGAGCGGGAGGTTGGAATAGATGGCCTGTATGGCCCCTTCCCACTCTGTGATTCTATGATTCCATGTCATGGTAAGACATCTGTGAATGGCTCCCCAGCTATTTATAAATCTTATACTGCAGCTGTGTAGGGACCCGAATCAGACTGGGAAGGGGCATGGCAAAAAGTTTATTTTCCCCCGATGCGCTTTTCATCGTTGAAATTGCCTTTCTGGGGGCAATTATTCCCCCCCGCTCCCGGTTGGACAACATATGGGCACTGTACAGGAAAGAACTGACCTCCTCTTCTCCACCCCACAGCTCAGTCTGAAGTATGACCTTGCATGGCCGAGGGCAGTATTATTGGTAAAGGTTGCCAACTCTAAGCAGAGAAATTCCTGGAGGTTTGGGGATGGAGCCTGTGGAGGGTACAGTTTGGACAGCCAAAAGACCTCAGTAGAATATAATGCCATAGAGGCTACCCTCCAAAAGAGCTGTTCTCTCTAGGGGAACTGATCTCTGTAGTCTGGACAGCCCTTGTAATTCTGGGAGATTCAAGTCAAGTCAGCCTTTATTGGCATAGAACAAAGTATACAAGTAGGACACTGTATTACAAATACATTGAATAAAATAATAGGTTACACCAATGTTCCCTCTAAGCCTTTCAGTGAACTCCACAGACTGTGCGGCATAGCTCTCACAATACCTCCATCAAGTGCCGAATGTGAAAGGACATTTTTATGTCTGTGGCAAATTAAGACCTATTTAAGGAACAGTATGGGTCATGGATGGCTAAGTAGTTAAGTCAAGTCAGCCTTTATTGGCATATATCAGTAGAACAAAGTATACAAGTAGGACACTGTATTACAAATACATTGAATAAAATAATAGGTTACACCAATGTTCCCTCTAAGCCATGGAGTCTCATGAGCAAAAATTCTACTTTGTGAGCTACTGGCATTAAAGTTGTGAGCGAGCGATTTGGCTACTGCATAAACTAGTTTGCTCTGGAGCCCTCCTTCCTGAGCTAAGACAAAAATGTCTGAGCCATAGGTTAAAAACCTGTGAGTTAGCTCACACTCACTCAGCTTAGAGGGAACACTGGTTACAACTGTACTTTTCCTCAGCGTAGCAGCATGGTGGACTGAAGGAACTTAGCCACTTTCTCAGTTACTTCAACAGAGGAATCATTCAAAAGTTTGTAAACTTTATGGGAATCTGAAAAACCCAACATGTTGGCCAATATAGAGTTTAGATATTTAGAGCGTATATTTACATAAAAGCGACATCACAACAAAACATGTAAGACAGTCTCAACACATCCAGATACACAAGGGCAATGTGTAGCCGCATATGCTGTCTTATTGAATCTGCCATATAGAATGGCAGATGGCATGGCATTGCATCTGGCTAAAGAGAAAGCTCTGCGTAGTTGTGGCGTAGGGAGGATAAATATGAAGCCATCCTACCCACAGAAGCCAAATATGTAGGGAGGATAAATATGAAGCCCAGGGGTCACTTCGTAGAAAAAGAGCTAGGGGAACTCATTAGCATAACTCATTAGCATATGTCACGCCCCCTGTCATCATAAGGCCCGGCGGTGGACCTGCAAGGCCGGTGGGAGTGCGAGGAAGCCCTGCCAAGGCCCTCCCTGGCCCCAGGCAGGCAGGGGTGGGGAGATTTGGTATATGAGGCTCCCTGGGTCAGAATTATAATGTAGACGTAGCCAATATTTAAACGTCATAAGCCATGCTCTGGTTTCAACTAGATTCAGACCTGTTTCTAAGCAAAGAACTGCATATGGGACACACTTTGGCAAGCCCAAAACTTTACGTAAGAATTTGGACTGGACACAATCAGTGGCACTGTCAAGAGCTCTGATCCATATCGGGATGCCATAGAATAGTTGTGAGATCACTTTAGCATTAAAGATTTTTAAAGCAGTTGGTACAAATTGGTTACCTCTACTGTAGAAAAATCGCATTATAGCTGAAGCTATATATTATTATTAAAATCGCATTATAGCTGAAGCATTATAGCTGAAGCTATATTAGCAGTATTTATTGCATGTTTGCATATGAGGCTCCCTGGGTCAGAATTATAATGTAGACGTAGCCAATATTTAAACGTCATAAGCCATGCTCTGGTTTCGACTAGATTCAGACCTGTTTCTAAGCAAAGAACTGCATATGGGACACACTTTGGCAAGCCCAAAACTTTACGTAGGAATTTGGACCGGACAAAATCGGTGGCACTGTCAAGAGCTCTGATCCATATTGGGATGCCGTACAATAGTTGTGAGATCACTTTAGCATTAACGATTTTTAAAACAGCTGGTACAAATTGGTTACCTCTACTGTAGAAAAACCATGTTATAGCTGAAGCACTGATATTAGCAGTATTTATTGCATGTTTGCATTGGATAAACCAAGACACATTGTATTGAAAACAGAGGCCAAGGTATCTGAAGTGCTTAACTTGTTCTATTTCTTTTCCGCCAATTATCCATTTAAATGGTTTCCAAGTTTCAGAGAAGTCTGGGATTTTTGATTTCCCATGATTCAGCTTTAACTTGTTAGTTGTAAAGAACTCGAGGCAACGGGTCAGTAAGTGTTTTAAGCCAACTCTGGAATGGGAGAATAATACTGTATCGTCAGCATACAGAAGTAGGGGTACGTGTAAAGAGCCAAGTTTGGGGCTATGATAATCAACTCCTGACAACTGAGGGGCACTGAGAAAAAGACTGAATAAAAAAGGGAGCTAGAATGCAACCCTGTTTGACTCCCATGTTAGTAGGGAAATTCTGGGAGATGTCCCGGTCCCACCTGGAGGTCGACAACCCTACGTTTTAAGCTTCTCAGTATTGATTTTATCCTGTCACAGCCCTGGGGGAGAAGGGGTGGAACAGGGCCACCTCCCTAAGGAAGGCAACAAACCAGTTGTCTCCAAAAGCAAGGGAGGAGCAGAGGGAAGCAAGGCCAACCAGCACCAGCTCCTTATGGAGCAAAGGCCTCCTCAAGAGAAAGGGCCTGCTCAGGAGTAAGAGCAAGGAAGCAGGAACCAAGAGTGGCCAGCCAAGGAAAGAAGGATAAAAGTCCCCAGCTGAAGGAGGTAAGTGGGGAGTGTCGCTGGAAGCTGGGAAGTAGAGGGTGGCTGGGTCTGCAGGATGGTGAGAAGGTGACATTCCTGGCCCAAGGGGAAGCCAGAATAACTTTTTCTACCTGGCCAAGGCAGATGGACTCCCCTCCCCAAGGCTTAACCCTGCAGAAAGGCTGCAACAGCCAGGACCGGGGCTTAAGGGACTGGCATTGTAAAGGAGCAATGTGATCCAAGTGTCTCAGTTACATTTCTGATGTGTTTGCTTGTCTTTGGCACCACAGGAGGAACATGACATTTCCACAGGGAGATGTGGCCTCTGCGGGCATCACGTGAGCTTTTTACAAAATGCTAGCTTTGTGCCGTTAAGTGCCGTCAAGTCGCTTTCAACTTATGGTGACCCTATGAATTAATAACCTCCAAAATGTCCTATCGTTAACAGCCATTCTCAGGTCTCGCCAACTGAGGGCCGTGGCTTCCTTTATACAGAGGAGGGGAAATGACAAAATGTTGTGAAATCACAAGCCAAGGGTCCTCCTACAATGGACACACGATTTCCAAATGGAAGTGCCCTGAAAACTCAAACATGATTAGGACTGCCACTTCCTTGGTAGTGGTGGGGTATTCACCACTGCTCAGGTGGCCAGCAAAGGACAAAATAGAGAGAAACTGGGGAAGTTGTCAGCAGGGCTCTTTTTGTAGAAAAAGCCCAGCAGGAACTCATTAGCATATTAGGCCACACCCTTGACAGCACAGCTCATTAGCATATTAGGCCACACCCCCATGTTACCAGAAGTGTGGTCATCCAGCCACACCCACCTTTTGCTTCTTATTCTGTTTACCTTGTTTGTTGTCAAAACCCAGGGCTTTTTTTGTAGCAGGAACTCCTTTGCATGTTAGGCCACACACACCTAATGTAGCCAATCCAAATGAGTTTCTGCTCTTGGGTGTGGCCTATTATGCTAATGAGTTCCTGCTGGGTGTGGCTTATTATGCTAATGAGTTCCTGATGGGCGTGGCCAACTCTGGAGCCAGCCGGAACTCCGTTCCTGCGCGTTCTTGCCCAAAAATAGCCCTGCTTCTAGGAATCAAAAAATCTTGCCAGTAGAAAACTACGATAGTAGAGAGGGCAGGGTATGAACCTTCTCCCCTGACATCTGGTTTTCTATTTCCAGGGCTGCTTTTAAAAACGAGCGATAGGGAGCACAGACTTTTACCCAAATGCCTGAGAGTCCCCAGCATCCCCCGGTTACGTTGTGGTGCCACTTCTGAGTGCGTAGCAAATGAAACAACCTAGAGAACTATAGACCCATTCGTCTCTTGTCTATTCTAGGGGGAAATTTATGCTAAACATGTTCTTAAGAAATTATCTGAGTGGATGACGTCTGGTAATTTACCGTAATTTTGCTAGTGGACAAAACCCCCGAAGTTACTGAGCAGGTGGCAGAGTTCCTGGCAAATGTACTTAAGAGGCCAAGAAAAAGAGGAAAGAAAAGAGGGAAGAGGAAGAGGGAAGGAGGTGGAGAGTGAGTGAGAGAGATAATGTGTATCTATGATTCCTCTTCGGATAGCTAAGCTTCTTACTGCAACTGTTTTAATTACTATGATACTCGAGATTACTGTTCCGAACTTTTATCACTTTGCCCTATTATTATCCAGGGCTATTTTTGGGCAGGAACGCACAGGGACGGAGTTCCGGCTGGCTTCAGAATTGGCCACACCCACTACAGCCAAAACCTCTGCATGCATGGCTACAGAGGGAAAGCCTGGAGAGTGACCCCCCCCCCCGCCGACTCTGAGGCGGGCAGGCCAGGGGGGGCCTGGAAGGATCAGGGAGGCATTTAAATGCCTCCCCGTGCTTTCCCCGGCCTGTCCAACGGGTAGGCCAGGGGGGGCCTGGAAGGATCAGGGAGGCATTTAAATGCTTCCCTGTGCCTTCCCCGGCCTGTCCAAGGGATGGCATGCCCGGGCACCCCGCAGCTGTGGGGCACCCGAGCAAGCCAAGGGAAGGCATGGGGTGTGACCTAATATGCTAATGAGCTGTGCTGTCAGGGGTGTGGCCTAATAGGCTAATGAGTTTTTGGTGTTGGGTGTGGCCTGTTATGCTAAAGAGTTCCTGCTGGGCTTTTTCTACAAAAAAAGCCCTGCTGTGTACAATGTTACAAATCGCTGTACTCTGATTGTTTCTCTTTGTTGGCATATGGGCTGATGTGTACTGTTACCTTTTCTTTTTAAAGTTATTGTTATGCCAATAAAGGTTATTGGAATTGGAAATTAGCATGTTGCCGGTGATGTCATTACATCATTTGTAAGGGCCACTGCCGTGAAAAGTCCCCCTCATAGGGATGCCCTGGTGATCCCCTGGAATTACAGGTCATTGCCAGACTCCACGGATCAGCCCCCTGGAGAAAACGGCTGCTTTGGAGGGTGGAGTCTATGGCATTGTACTGCACTGAGGTTCCTGTCCCCTCTAGGCTCCATCCCCAAATCTCCAGGAGTTCCCCGACCTCGATTTGACAACTCTTCCCCCCGCCCCTTCCCCCACTAGTGGCCAAAAGGAAACTGGCACCCCTATACCCCCATCAGTTCCCATGCCCTGCTCCAAGTGAGGTGAAAGAAAGCTGGGACTGGCTCGTTGTTTTGGGGGGAGAAGAAGGCAGCCAGAATCACGCCAGGCCTTTTTAGTGGCAGCCCCCTGCTCTTTGCATTTTGTCATTCCATCTGAAACGTCCTTGTTGGCTACCACCTAATAGAGAGCTAATCAAAGTTAAATCCATTCACAGAATGAGCAAAAAGACCCTATTGGCAGTATGGAGTATACGTGTTCCCAAAATATGTATAAAAAGTTTTATTCAAGGTATGAGCCTAAATACAACTTGGTTGGTCTTAAAGGTGCCACTGAATTCAAACTTTGTTCTGCTGCTTCAGACCAACATCGCAACCTACCCAGATCTATGTGAAAATGTGTTTGCCAAGGAGAGAGACCTGAAGGTGTTACCCAATCCTGAATGTCTCTTGCCCAGAGTCCCGCACCCCAAAATCCTTAACTTGTCAAAACAACCCTGCTGTTTCCCTTTTCACAGTTAAATCGATGTAGCAATTTTCTGATGACTGGTGGCTAAGCTGGTAATATGGCATACACTTCCTGTGGCAGTGAATTCCATGTGTTAATCACTCTTTGTCCTCACTATATGGTTGTTCTCTCTTTCTCCTCTCTTTAAGACTGGGATGGAGAATAGTGTTTACTGTTTTGGTGGTTGAGTTTCATTGTCTTCTCCTCACTGCAGGTGTCCAGTGCAGGACCAGGGAGTACAGCCTGGAAGTACCTTCTCAGGTGACTGTGCAAGACGGGCTCTGTGTGCACATCCCGTGCCAGTTCACTTATCCTGAATCACATAATGGCCAGCATGCTCCATTGTATGGGTATTGGTATGCAGAAGACAAGCCAAGTAGACAGCCATGTTTAGTGGCCACTAGCAATCCAGGGAGAATTCACGAGATAGACCCTCGGGTTAGGCGTCGTTTCGAAGTGTCAGGGCCAAAACTGAATTCAGGCGACTGCTCCCTCACCATCAATGAGGCTGAAGCAGCTGACCAGACGATTTACCACTTCCAAATGGAGAAAGGTCACAGACGCTGGAGTTACTCTGCAGCAAGGGAAAGATTATCTGTCATTGTGACAGGTGAGTGCCTGAAAGGAGGGTGCCGATCTCTCTTGCAAAGTCACCGTCTGATACAGTTTCTCCATCGTTTTGCAGCTGAGGCAGTTTTGCTTGCCAAGTCTCTTTGAAGGCGGGCCTTTGAGGCAGGAACGAGGGATACAATTCTTAGTAAAACAGGAGCATATGTTTAACTTGGGAGACCCAGAATAGCCAGAACCATTAGCAGTTTCAAAGGCAGCCCCTAACAGAGCATGTAGAACAGGGGTGTCAAACATGCGGCCCGGGGGCCAGATCAGGCCCCCGGAGGCTTCCATCAGGTCCGCAGTGGAACTGGCCATCTCCTGCTTCCAGTTCTGCTGCTGCTGCTGCTACATAATAGCTTGCTTTGCGAGGCTCTCTTAATCACTCAGCCATTTCATGTTTAAACCTAGGTCCTAGACTCAGAACTCTGAGCATGAGATTTCTGTGGTGAATGTCAATAAATCAAAAGTAGGTTTGCATCTTACAGAGCTAATGTTTTAAGCATGTTTTTATTTTAAGTAAAAAAAATCTTTGTGTTTGTGTCCTTTATAAAGCTTATATCTCTGCTATGACACACATGGTCCGGCCCAACAAGGTCTCATTTATGTCAGATCTGGCCTTCATAACAAATGAGTTCGACACCCCTGATGTAGAAGGATCCATTATTCTTCTTGGGGGATGGGGTAGAAGGAATTGTGGTTCCAGTTCGTCTGACGAAGGTGGGAAGGGAATACCAGGCTTGATGGGTTAAACATATACTCTCCTATCTTACTAGAGAGAAAACTAGGCATAACTATTGTGCAACCACTGAGAGCAGGACGAAGAGAAAGTATCTTTTGCAAATACAAAATATGTTCTTCTTCCGGGGTTCTCTCAATTTCCTGGACATATCCTGCTCATATCTCAGTCCTGAAGAACTTCCAGACTGAGAGCCACAACAGTGTGGAAGGTTGCATGTATTTCATACCTACGGTGGAAGACCATCGGAAAAATGTCACCTGTGGTATCACCTATGGAGAAGGGTCCAACCATCGGAGTGTCGAGAAGACTGTCATGCTCAACATACACCGTAAGCAGCTCCTCGGATTCTAACCCCCACACTTTGGAGTGCTCATTTTTACCATCACTGAACTGAAAATCTGGTTCAGCTGGAGCTGGGTAGAGTTTTGTGAGGGTGTGCTGCTCCCACTAATTCTAGATCCATAGTTTTTAGGACGCAACTTCCCAAACGTTTGATAACTGAAGCACATCTTTTTTTTCTCCCAATTAAGTGGGAGGCACACTTTGGTCTTATTACTCCCCAAAGGAGTGTAAGCCACAGACAAGCAGGTATTTGGCTGTGGCTAAGTTGCATCTTTCTGGAAATGCCTGAGATTAAAAGACCACTGGTCCTGCCAGCTCGACATCCTGTGTGCTGATTGGCTGTGGCCCTCCAAGGTCTCAGGCAGAGAAAGGCCAGTCCCGGCACCTGTCTGCTGCCCCAGAGCCAGTTTGGTGTAGTGGTTAAGTGCGCGGACTCTAATCTGGGAGAATCGGGTTTGAGTCCCCACTCCTCCACTTGCACCTGCTGATATGGCCTTGGGTCAGTCACAAGCTCTGGCACAGCCGTCCTTGGAAAAGAGCAGTTTGTGTCAGAGTTCTCTCAGCCCCACCCACCTCACAGGGTGTCTGTTGTGGGGAGGGGAAGGGAAAGGAGTTTGTAAGCCACTCTGAGACTCCAAGTGAAGGGCGGGGTATAAATCCAATCTCTTCTTAAGTGGAGGTGGCAGGGACTGAACCATGGCCCTGGATGCTCTGCCACTGAGCCACAGCCCCTTCCATGAGAGAGAGAAGAGAGGCGGGGGAGGGATGTGCCAGGAAAACTGTGAAGCAAAAGCTTGGCTGGGGAAACTGGACAGACAGATCAAGTCTGTTGTGCTTGCGGGCATGAGGATATCCTGGGATATTAGATTCTCTTCTGTACTGGAGCCACACTAGAGGGGCCCATTACCAACCCCACCCTCCCTTGTCTTAGGGATACCAATCTCCAGGTTGGACCTGGGGATCCCCCAGAATTACAACTTATTTCCAGACTACAGAGATCAGTTCCCTTGGAGAAAATGGATGCTTTAGAGGGTGGACTCTATGGCATTGTACTCCACTGAGGTCCCTGTCTTTCCCAGGCTGAATCCCCAGTCCTCAAGGAGTTTCCCAGCCTGGATCTGGCAACCCAACCCCCTCATCCCCTGCTGAAGGCCGGGGGAGACCTGGCAACCCTACCTCCACCCCTGAACCTCCAGGAACATCCCGGTACAGAGTTGGCAACCTTATTACCAACTCTGCTTCTCTTTGTGTTACAGATCCCCCCAGGATACTGCCGTTCAGTGGGCACATTCAAGATCGCAGAGGAGGTAGGTTTTCTGTGCATTTAAGTGGACACACAATGAGACAAACTGCATTCAATGTTTTGGGAGTTTTTTTTAACCTGACTTTTTGGGGAGTTTTTTTTAACCCTGAAGGGTTGTTTCTGGAAAGATGGTTAAGGACTAGACTTTTATATTTGGGGATAAGACCTGCATTCAGTTCCTGCCTCTGTGACTGACACTTTCTCTATCCTTGGGCAAGTCATTCTCTCACAGAATCTGCCGCCGACCTGTAAAATGGGCATAAAAAGGTAAAGGTAAAGGTTCCCTTGCTCAAAAGCCAGTCAAATCCTACTCTAGGGTTGCGGTGCTCATCTCCGTTTCCAAGCCGAAGAGCCAGCGCTGTCCGAAGACATTTCCGTGGTCATGTGGCCGGCATGACTAAACACCAAGGCGCACGGATCGCTGTTACCTTCTCACTGAAGTGGTACCTATTTATCTACTTGCAATTTCTTGCTTTCGAACGGCTAGGTTGGCAGGAGCTGGAACTAGAGACGGGAGCTCACTCCGTCATGCGGCACACTAGGGTCTCGAACTGCTGAACTGCCGACCTTCCACAGCCTGCAGTTCAGCGTCTTAACCACTTGAGCCACCGCAGCTCCAAAATGGGCATAACAACAACCAATTACATGCTGTGGGCCTCTAAAACAGTAGATCCTCTGCTTTATTTTGAAGTACCCGCCTTTCTACAAGAAATTGAATCTTCTTGTCTTTTTGTTACAGGGGAGCTTTGCATGCTTGTTATGTTCTTTTTCTTCTTTGAGGGAGAAATTGCAGGGGTAGGGTACCAAAGTCTGAGAACAACCATAGTCATTCCTTATCCCTTTGCAGCTGTACGGACTTTCTCAAATGTCTCAGATGGCCAGATTACGGCATGGGCACATGAGTCTCTCCTGGTACGTTGTGAGGCAGATGCCAACCCCCTCAGCAATCAGACCTGGGAGAGGACACCTAGCCACTCAATTCGGGTGCACATCTCAAATAATGAACTGAAGATTTCAGGACTGAGGTTGGAAGACCAGGGCAAGCACGAGTGCCTGGCCAGGAACCGAGAAGGTGGCATTCCAGCATCCTTCTACCTTCACGAACATGGTGAGACAATATTGGGCTTCACTCAGATGGCTTTAGTTAGGATTTGTCAGGCTGTTCAGGGTGATACTGAAGCACTCCTGAACTTCACATGGCAAAGGGGGAATACTGGCGTCCAATTCAGGGGAATTATGGGGCTATAGCGGGACAATGGAGTGTTGTTTAGCTTTGCAGCCAGAATGCCTGTTGGGTGTCAGACTCCCCACAGCATCAACGAAGTACACACTTGTAGAAAGTTTTTACTTTATTTGAAGCTATAGGTGCATAGACAGGATCACTGTTCGGAATGAGGGGGGAGCAAAGAGCATGGCATGTTATAGTACATTCAAACCACTGAGGCCCAATTGCGGGAGTTCCCACGCGCGCCATCGGGCCTGGGAGCAAACGCTTCTAGGCAGCACACGTTATCTCTTTCTCACGGTGTTTTGTGAGAGCCTCCAAGCAAGTAACAGCTAGATCCTCCGCTTTCTTTGGAACGTCCCACCTTTCTATTGCAGCCAAGTTGGATCTTCTCATGTTTTTGTTACAGGGGGTGGTTTGCATGCCTGCTGTTTTCTTCTTTGAGGGAGAAATTGCAGAGGTGGGGTACAAAGTCTGAGAACAACCATAGTCATTCCTTATCCTTTTGCAGATGTGCAGAACTTCCCAGACGTCTCAGACAGCCAGATTGTTACATGGACAGATGATTCTCTCCTGGTACGTTGTGAGGCAGATGCCAACCCCCCCAGCAATCAGACCTGGGTGAGGGCACCTAGCCACTCAAGTCGGCTGCACATCTCAAACAATGAACTGAAGATTTCAGGACTGAGGTTGGAAGACACAGGCAAATATGAGTGCCAGGCCAGGAACCAAGAAGGTACCTCTCGGGCATCCTTCTACCTTCACGTACAAGGTGAGACAATATTGGGCTTCACTAAGATGGCTTTAGTTAGGATTTGTCAGGCTGTTCAGTACAATCCTGAAGCACTCTTGAACTTCACATGGCAAAGGGGGAATAAAGGTAAAGGTAAAGGTTCCCTTGCTTGAAAGCCAGTCGAGTCCGACTCTAGGGTTGCGGTGCTCATCTCCGTTTCAAAGCCGAAGAGCCAGCGCTGTCCGAAGACGTTTCCGTGGTCATGTGGCCGGCATGACTAAACACCGAGGCGCACGGAACGCTGTTACCTTCCCACCGAAGTGGTACCTATTTATCTACTTGCAATTTCTTGCTTTCGAACTGCTAGGTTGGCAGGAGCTGGAACTAGAGACAGGAGCTCACCCTGTCTTGCGGCACCCGGGTCTTGAACTGCTGAACTACTGACCTTCCACAGCCTGCAGTTCAGCGTCTTAACCACTTGAGCCACCGCAGCTCCTTAAAGAGGGAATATTGGTGTCCAATTCAGGGGAATTATGGGGCTATAGCTGGACAATGGAGTGTTGTTTAGCTTTGCAGCCAGAATGCCTGTTGGGAGTTGCTGCACTACGGCCTGAAAAGAAGACTGGGTTTAACCATGTGGAACGCCTTGTGCCATGGAAACATAATGGGGGACGAGAGTCACACTGAGTATTTCCTCTACACAAAGAATCCTAGAGAAAGCCTCATACAAAGATAAATGGCTGGCAATTGAGGAGGGGGGGATTCAATACCTAGAGAACTGGCAAGACAGCAGTGAGCAGGGCCAGACGGGGAAGTGGAAATGCCCCTGGAGGAAGCCAAGACAAGGAGTCCCTGCAGATGCTACCAGCCAGGGCTACAGCACCAAGAAGGGTTGCCAACTCTGAGGTGGAGCCTGGAGATCTCCTGGAAATTACAACCGATTTCCAGAGCTCAGTTCCTCAGGATAAAATGGCAGATTCAGAGGGTGGACTCTATCTCATTATACCCTGCTGAGGTCCCCCCCAAAAAACCCCACCTTCTCCAGGCTCCATCCCCAGTTAACCAGGAAATTCCTAGTCTAGAGTTGGCCACTGCAGTGACAAGAAGGGGCTGGGGCAGGGAGCAGTGTCATGTGATAATTTGAGTGTTCATGACATCACTTGCAGTCCGTGACTGGATGTTATGACACTCTAGGAATCTCGCATCTCTAAGCTCTAAAAACCCACAGAGGTGAGTGTATTCATAGAGCATCATGATGTTACTTCTGGGTACAAACCAGATGGGACGGCATGATGGGCAACATCGCTCTGCAGCCACCGAAGTCTCCCACTGGTTGCCAGTGCTAAGCTGGCAACCCTAGAACCAAGTGGCCCCCTCAGGTACTGGCTGGTAGACTTCCTGGAGCTTGGCTCTTTGAAGGACAATCTCCTTCCATATGTCCCCTTGTGCCAACGACAGTCATCAGGCAGCCATGTGTTGGCTAGACCACCACTCAGGGTGGCCCGTCTGGCCTCAACCACACCCTGGGCCTTTTCCATCTTGGCTCCAGCTCTGTGGAATGGGCTCCCTGAAGAGGTGAGGGGGCCCCCTCCATGGAGATCTTCAGGTGGCGCTGGAAGGTCTGCCTGTTTCCCAGAGCTTTTGAGGGAGTTTGAATTGCCAGGTGTCTTTTAAGGGGGGAGGACGGGAGAGTTCGGGGCTTTTGTTATTTTATTTTTGGTTTTTAAGTACTATTTGAAGCTGCCTTGAACTACAAGGAAAGGTGGGATATGAACGTTTTATTAACTAACTAACTAAAGTATGTGTGCTCCTCATCACCAGTGGCCCTCAAGGGAAGTAACCCTGGTCTGCCAGAAATATTCCCTCTACATTAAGCGGCTGGTCTTCTCTAGAAGTTAGTGAAATTCACCCCCATCTCACTCAGGGTTTCATTCTTCCTGGTGGATCTTCATCTCTCAGTGCTATCTGTGCCTCTTCCCTTTTCTCCTCTTACACTTAAGGTTGCCAACCCAGTAGGGTTGCCAAGTCAATATTTCTTACCGGTGGGGGAGCCTCACTGGGCTTCGGGAGCTTTCCATCGACGTGCAACGTCGATCACATTGAAGGCGTGCGCCCCACGCGTCGAGAGTAATTCCCAACCTGGAGCTGGCAACTCTAGCTGGGTATAATGCCATAGAGCCCATCCTCCAAAGCAGATTCATTCTCTAGGGGAACAAATTTCTGTAGTCTGGGGATTGGTTGTAATCCCGGGACATCTCCAGGCCTCACCGGAAGGCTGGCAACCCACCTGTACCACTTCTTCTCTTCCTCTGAGCCATCTAATATTGGCCTCTTTTGTCTTCTTCTCCTAGATGTTCCTCACTTCATTGATAAGCCAAGGCCATAAAGCCAGGAAAAGGCCCACTCTGACAACAGTGCAACCACTGTCGCTTTTCTGGAATATCCAAGAATACCAGAGACTGCGTTTCCATGCACCGCATCTTCCGTGCTAAGGGTTCGAGGGCTGAGGCTCCTCCATTCAGGTGCTGCCCCAGCCACACAGTTTGGTTACTGCCTTGACTCCTCACACCCGACTCTCTCCACCCTATCCTGTTTCTTTACTGCCAAATCCGTACCTTTCCCTAACCCTGCCTTAACTGTCTACCGTAGAGAGTAAGACTTCTGGGGAGGGACTCCATCCTTTCCAGGGTCCCTGCATTCTGTGTGGGTTCAGAAACTCCCAATGGCAGAGACCAGTGTTCCCTCTAAGCTGAGTTAGTGTGAGCTAGCTCACAGTTTTTTAGCCTCCTGCTCACACATTTTTGTCTTAGCTCAGGAAAGAGGGCTCCAGAGAAAACCAACTTGTGCAGTAGCCAAATCACTCGCTCACAACTTTAATGCCAGTAGCTCACAAAGTAGAATTTGTGCTCACAAGACCCCACAGCTTAGGGAGAGCATTGGCAGAGACATCAGTAGGCCTCGCAGAGAAGTCCCGCTTTAGACTTGCTGATTCCCAGGTCCTTCAGCCGCAGATTGATTTTGGGGTGCTACCTCACCAAGCGGAGAGAATGAAAACAAAACACCACATTAAGATGACGCTCTCCCATTCTTGCTTAAACCTCACCAGCTTGTGTTGACCTCCAAAGCCGTGAGATCATGAAGCTTTCCTGTGAAATCACCATAAAGCAGGCCTAAGATGAGCCCATCACAAGAACAGCATGATGAACCTGACTATTTTGTCCATTCAAGCAAAGACAAACCTTATTATCCCCTTATTAGACTATTTTGTTCTAGCTCTCTTACCTTCTCCTCTCTCCAGTTGTCCTTCCTTGACTCCTCTCTCTGCATAGGGAAGAGTCCAGGCCCTTGAGCAATTGGGCTGCAGAGCCCACTGTACCTATGAATTAACTGGAACTTAAAGAAATATAGGAAAACTTACTTTAGTGCATCTTGTGCTAGGTGTAACAGTGCAAGGAGATGTAGATGAACCATTTGACATTCAAATATAGCCCTTTCCAATCGTCCTGCAAATCTTGTGCTTTTGATGGCTTTGTCTAAAGAGGCACTTATTCCAATTTTCTCTTAATGTTCTCATGTTGTTCATTAGCATAATCAGCAGTCATTTGGCTGTAGGATTAATCAGTACAGTGCTTCAATAAACTGCTGAAATTGTGTTCAGGTTTAAATACTGAGTCAGTGTTCTGTTACTGCTGAAATGTTTCCTATTGGGTGAGAGAAGGGACTTGGGTTTACTAGGGATGGGCACAAACCAGCTCACAAACTGAAGTTTGTCACAGATTTTGGGCAGTTTATAGTTCATGAAGCAAAGTACATGGCAGGGCAAATGGCACAAACATCCCACGAACTTTCAAGCTGTTTGTGGGGGTTCATGAATGGATACATATCCAGACAGACTATTCCCACTCAATTAAAATGTTTACATAACTTCAAAGCAACAGGAGGGTGGAATTTTACATCCTTAAAAACACCAATAGAGGCCCTCCAAAGCTTAACAGGTACTGCTAGTTGCCAATAACAGAGTTCCTCAGGGGTCATTTCATAGACAAAGAGGTGCAGGAGCTCATTAGCATAACTTATTAGCATAACATTTGCATATGCCACACCCCATGACATCACCTTGTGTCAGAAGGCAACACCCACCACTGAGGCTCCACTGGACTCTTTTGGATTGCTAGCTATTGGGGTGGGGGGACATGCAGATCTGTCCTCACAGAGGAGGGAAAACTTGTACCTGAGTAAAACTTGGTCTTAAAGGTGCCACTGGACTGTTCTGGATTGCTAGCTATGGGGGGGGGGACACACAGAGATCTGCCCTTACAGAGGAGGGAGAGCTTGTACCTGAAGGTGGGCCGGGGGGGGGGGCTCTGCAACTTACCTGGCTGCTTCTTGCTCCTTGTGGCCCAACTGAGGGCTGTTGGGAGCAGGGAGCGGGGCTTGTTGCATCCTTACTGCCAGAGCTCCGCTCCTGTGCGCTCCCGCAGGAAATGACCCCTGGAGGTCCGATTCTATTCTATGGGATCAGGACGCTATATATACCCTCCGCTCAGCTCTGCAGGCTATTCCCTGTGGGCAGTTAGACAGAGAGGCAGGGAACTTGTTAAAAGCAGAACATATTCATTTATTCCTAACTGTGAATATGAACACTTCTCCCCTGCTGAGGTTTGGGTGTTAAGATGGACTCAGGGCTCTGAGCCATCCTGTCTCTCTGCTCACGCCAAGCAGAGGGGCTTAACTACTAAGTGCCTCAGCTGAGCACCCACATCTACATGCTCCTGATTGCTAACTCCTCTCCCTGCTGGAGTTTGGGTGTTAGGTGGACTCATGGCTCTGAGTCACCCCATATCTCTGCTCACACTGAGCAGTGGAGCTTAGCTCCTGGGTGCCATGGCTAAGGACCCACATTTTATACACTCCTGATTGTCTCCTGATTGTGAACTTGTCCCTCCTGCTGGGGTTTGAGTGTTAGGTGGACTCCAGGCTCTGAGCCACTTCATGTCTCTGCTCATGCAGAGTGCCTCGGCTGACGAACCACACCTCTCCCTCACCATCACCTCTGCCAAATCCTCTGCCATTGCATGCCTGGCATCCCCGCTGCTGCTGACCTCCCAGTTCACCACTGACAACCAGTAGTGGGGTTTCTCCCTGGTTGGACTCTTTGAGGCAGAGGTGCTGAGCTGCAGCTCCTCCTCCCCAGGCTCTTCCACCCACTGTTCCCTCTGGCATGTCTCTTGGTGTTCGCCGAATGGCTTTATCTACAGCAATTGGCAATTTATAAACTGGTTCTTGCCAACTA
>NW_015173163.1:449532-452541 GCF_001447785.1 Gekko japonicus
AGACAGTGTCATAGATGCAACGAACATGAAATTGAGCAAACTTCAGCGGACGGCGGAAGACAGGAGGGCCTGGCGGGAGCTGGTCCATGGGGTCGCGAAGAGACGGACTCGGCTGTGCAACTGAACAACAACAACAACCAATGCAGGAACAAAGCAGTGATGTGTCCTACGTGACCACAAATAATTCCGCAATGGGGGCTGTCTCTTCTCAAAGCTGTTGTTTCTTACTGCTCACAATAATGGAGGTGTGTGCTTCTTCACCAGGCTGGTAACTGTGTAACTGAAACCTCATTTACATGTAAGGCTTGTGCAGGCACCTTCTATATGTTACATCACAACAGGTGACTTGAAGTGCCGCCTTTTATCCAGGGGTCACAGAAACAGGACAGATTGTACTCCCATTTCTTGAAGAGACGATGCCACCTGGTGGTGATGCCCACCTACAACCACTCTGCCAAGGCCCTGACCACGGGAGAACAGCTGTACCCTCAGGGCCCGGCTCCAGTGCAAAGGCCAACCTCCCGTCCAGCCCTCGAATCAGGGGGATGACTTGCCTCAGGCTGGCCATGGGGGGCACAGAGCCTGTCAGTGGTGTCTTGGGAGGGCTGGAGGACACGTGCCATTTGGGAGAGGGTGAGTCACTGCAGGGCTCTTTTTGTAGCAAGTACTCATTTGCATATTAAGCAACACACCCCTAATGTAGCCAATCCTCCAAGAGCTTACAGTAGCCCCTGTAAGAAGAGCTCTGTAAGCTCTTGGAGGATTGGCTACATTGGGGGGCGTGGCCTAATATGCAAAGGAGTTCCTGCTACAAAAAGAGCCCTGTCAGACAGCCAATCTTTGGAGCTGATGCAGAGCTCCTCTCCCCCACGCACGATTGTAATGGAGGAGATGACATCCTGCTCTGTGCTCTTCTGCTCCACCAAACGCGCAGTTGTGGCAGACTTGATGCAATTGTGGCAGACAGGCCGTTGTGACAGATGGGCAGACTTGATGCCGCGTGAGAAGTGTGTGGCCAGGGATTGGCAGGTCTCAAGCAAGGACCACATCTCAAGGGGGCAGCATTCCAGATGGCCTTGACCGTGCTTCCCAACCCCATAGGATTCTTCACCACTCGGAGAAGCATGTATGCCAGGCAGACAATGCCCTTGAGGAGCACAGCCTTCAATGCTGCCAGCATGTTGAGGCCAATGTCCATTACCAGGGCTAAAGCCCAGCCGGAACTCATTAGCATAATAGGCCACACCCAACAGCAGACACTCATTAGCATATTAGGCTACACCCTTGACAGCACAGCATATTAGCATATTAGGCCGCACCCCCATGTTACCAGAAGTGTGGTCATCCAGCCACACCCACCTTTTGCTTGTTATTCTGTTTACCTTCTTGTCAAAACCCAGAGCTTTTTTTGTAGCAGGAACTCCTTTGCATATTAGGCCACGCCCCCCAATGTAGCCAATCCTCCAAGAGCTTACAGAAATGAGTTTGTGCTGTTGGGTGTGGCCTATTATGCTAATGAGTTCCTGCTGGGCGTGGCCAACCCTGTGCGTTCCTGCCCAAAAATACCCCTGTCCATTACCATATAGCCACAAATTATGCTACTCTGTATCACGGTGGTGATCTTTTTGCTCCATGTGGTCTGCATCCATCCCCTGGACATGGAGCAGAAACACTTTGTACTGGGGAGAGTGGGAGGAGTCACTCCATTGTGGCTCCAGCATGACAGAACAGCCTCATCTGCAGCATTCAAGCATTGTGGGAACATCTGCCCAGCGCTGCACTTCTGCCTCTCATGTCCACCTATGTGGGCTCTCCTCTGCACCCCCATCAAGAGTCTAAAATATTTACACCATTTAAGATTTTATATATCAAAATTAATTTTTGGCCAGCAAACTAGATGTCACCTGGAGAAAACGGATGCTTTGGAGGGTGGACTCTAAGGGGTTGTACCCCACTGAGCTCCCTGTCCTCCCCGGGCCGCACTCCCAGCTCTCCAGGAGTTTCCCAAACTGATTCTGGCAACATTATACCCCAACCCCCCACCCGTTGCCAGGAGGGACTTGGCAACCCTTTTAGGGGAAGAGATGTGATTCGCCTAAAATCACCCGATGAGTTTTACAGCACTATAAAGGTTTGAACCAGGGTCTCCCTAATCCTAGTCTTGCATATTGTGCTGGCTCCTACCTCAGGACAACAGGGCAAATCCCGTTACATGCTACAGAGGGGAAGGGGTGTAGCTGGCACAGGGTGTGCTCTTTGCATTTTGTAACTCCCTCCTAAACTTCCTCTTGCCCACAACCCAGCACAGAGGTATATGTGCTTAAATCCATTGATAGACTCAGTTGAATGACATTTTACTGGTACTTTAAAGTATACATGTGTCGCCGAAACATGTACAAATATGTTTTGCCATGGGTTAAGGCCTGAGAGTAAGAGCTTGCCTGACCCTGAATCCCCCCTGCCCAAACCCCCAATGTCCTTCCACTTGTCAAAAGATCCCTTTTCGCAGTTAAATTAATGTTGCAATTTTCTGATGGCTGATGGCAAAACAAGTAATATGGCACAACCACTTCTGCTTTTGTGGGGAATACGATAAGACAGAGAGAGAGAGGCAGACAGAAGAAACCCTACTGCCAAAGGTAAGATTATTCCTCTTATAATGCAGGATGATCTACCCATTGAAGGACCATCGATTTGGGGCACCATAAACACTTAAAAACAACCCCCCCCCCAAAAAAAAAATCCCTTTGTCCAGTTTTGGGGTTGCCATGTTAAGAACTGTTGGTGAATTTGCTTTAATTTCTTTTTCCAAATTTAAACTGTCTGAGCACTTGCTCCTAAGGGCAATTCTCCAAAGGGAGACATCATTTTTCTTTTCTTTTCTGTTTTGCTTCTCATGTTGTATTGTTTTTACAGCTAACAGCAAAGCTGCAAGAGGACTGACGTTCCAGGAGGGACAGAATATGGGGTGTCATCTCCTTGAAATCTTGATTTCAGCAGTCATTTCAG
>NW_015173163.1:452587-454641 GCF_001447785.1 Gekko japonicus
GCTGTAGAACAACCCAGTCTTCCCTAGATGGTTCTATCTCTTGTCTTCCAGGACTGGGGTGGGGAACGGCGTTTGCCAATTGGGTGGCTGAATGTCTTTGTCTTCTCCTCACTGCAGGTGTCCAGTGCAAGAAAAATGGTTACAACCTTGAAGTATCTTCTCAGGTGACTGTGCAAGTGGGGCTCCGTGTCCACATCCCATGCAATTTCACTTACGATGCATCTCGTGATGACCCGCGTGCTCAGTTGTACGGGTATTGGTATATGGAAGAGAAGCGAAGGAGGAGGCCGCGTTTAGTGGCCACCAGTAATCCAGATAGAATTAAGGAGATAGACCCGCGAGTTAGGCGTCGCTTTGAGGTGTCAGGGCCAAAACTAAACCAAAGCGACTGCTCCCTCACCATCCATGATGCTGAAGCCGCTGACCAGGCAACTTACCACTTCCGAATGGAAAAAGGCCGCAATAAATACAGCTACTCTGCAGCAGGAGAAAAATTATCTGTCATCGTGACAGGTGAGTGCCTGAAAGGAGGGCGCTGGGCTCCCCGTTGAGGTCCCCTTCGGGTACAGTTTCCCCATTGTTTTGCAGCTGAGTTAGATTGGCTTGCCCAGATTGTCTCTCTCAAGGCAGGCAAACGGAACACAGAGGGGATCCCATTTTGGCCTGCAATAACCATACACTAACAAGGGCTCCTTCTGTAATAGGATCCAGTGTTACATGGGAGTGGGGGGAGAGGAGAAATCTGCCTTGTGGTCCCAGTTCATCTGAGGTGAAGGGGAGTTGGTGGGCAGGAAATACCAGGCCGGATGTGGCAGTTATGCACTTGGCTCCTTTCTCTTCAGAAAAACCCCCAGATGTAACTGTTTCGGGATTGCTGAGGGCAGGACAGGAAGCCCGCATCACTTGTATAGCCCATCGGAGGCCTTCCTCAGACCAGCCCAAGATCACCTGGACAGGCATTCCCAGAGGAGAAAGCATTCAGCGTGTGAGCAGCAACAGGGTGGAAAGCCACGTAGACTTCACACCTACGGCAGCAGACCATCTCCAAAACGTCACCTGCAAAGCCACCTATTTCAGAGTGCCTGAATACATGACTGTGAACAGGACGGTCACGCTCAGTGTCAACTGTAAGTGGTTCCTCAGAGCGCAAGCCCCACCCTATAGGGCAGAGGTGGCGAACCTATGGCACGGGTGCCAGAGGCGGCACTCAGAGCCGTCTCTGTGGGCACGTGTGCCATCGCCCCAGCCAGGCCCAGACCATTGTTAAAGGGTCGAATTCTCCACCAAATAATTTTAAGTAAATGAAAGCATTTGGGATTGCTTTCCTTACTTTGTTTGGATCATGTATGAGTTGTTTTTTCTAAAGTAAAACCTCAGTATTCAGGTTAAATTGCCGTGTTGGCACTTTGCGATAATTAAGTGGGTTTTGGGTCGCAGTTTGGGCACACGGTCTCTAAAAGGTTCGTCATCACTGCTATAGGGTGTTCATTTATACCCGGTGTCCTCAATCTTTTTGAGCTTGTGGGCACCTTTGGAATTCTGACAGTGTGGTGGGCGTAGCCACAAAATGGCTGCCATGGGAGGTGGAGCCAGCCACAAAATGGCTGCCACAGCCTGCCTTCAGTCACACAGTGAAGATCCTTGTGCTGTTGTGGCAGCAGCTGCCAAAGCAAGGTTTCTAAATATTTGCACAGCCAATCAGACCTCCAGTGGCTAGTCAGACATTTTGCTAGGCAAATGCCCCACCTGGTCCTGCCCACTTTATAAAAAACACTTGGCAGGCATCAGGAAAGGTGTCAGCGGGCAGGCACCATGTTGGGGTCCTCTGAATTAAACGAATGTTGAGTTTAAAAATATGGGTCATCTGGACCTGGGTAGTTTGGCAGTAGGGTTGCCAAATGGATTTTGGCCGGGAGCGGGGGGCTCCCGGCCGACGTCTAAATCGTGCGCGCGCACGCCGCGTGTGCGTCACCCGGAAGTGACGTTGCACGCTGGGGGCGAGGCCACGCCATTTGAGGGTAAAACTCTTTGTTTTCCCCTCAAATTGCGTGGCC
>NW_015173163.1:455004-456246 GCF_001447785.1 Gekko japonicus
TGTAACACAGAGTGTTGGACTGGATGGCCCGTTGGCCTGATCCAACATTGGCTTCTCTTATGTTCTTAACCTCAGTATTCAGGTTAAATTGCCATGTTAGCACTTTGCGATAAATAAGTGGGTTTTGGGTCACAGTTTGGGCACTTGTTCTCTAAAAGGTTCGCCATCACTGCTGCAGAGCAATGTGGGGACAGTGAAGCCAAAGCCTGGCTGTGGCTGAAGGGGTTAGGGCAAATGCAGCAAGCCCAACGCAGCTTCATAGTCCTGACTGAGAATGGGAATCCTCAGATCAGATTTTCTCTTATACTTTGCTGCTGCCTCACCAGAGGGATCCCTTACCAGCCATGCCTGTCTCTGTGTTACAGATCCCCCAAGGAAACTACAGTTCAGTGGGCACCTTACACGCCCCAACGGAGGTAAGTTTTCAGTGCGTTTGTGTGGCTACACACTCACACAGATAACCACAAGAAATAAATCAACCCACAAATCACAATATTTAACAAACTCTTCCTCTGACTTTTCCATGGCCGAGTCGTCGTTTCTGGAAAAAAACAGGAAGGTCCAGAGTGTTTCATATTCCAGTACAAGAGAGGTGCCTTCAGTTCCTTCCTCTGCTTGTGTGTAAATCATACCCTCTCCACCTCTGCTGCCTATCTGTATAACAGGCATAATAAGCAACTCACTCCACAAGATTATTAACCCATGTAACGCAGTTCCTCCCCCCTTTTCAGCTACCTGTTCCTAAAACAGGCAGTCCAACTCTTGTTCTGCGTAGGGGAAGTTTGCTTGTTCAGTTTTTTGATGGGGGAGAGAAACTAGGTGGGGCGGGGCTACCTGTGTCTGGGAACCATGGTAGGAAATGCCTTGTCCCTCTGGATTCTTGCAGACGTGCAGGACTTCACAAACTTCTCCCAGATAGTTCCTCGGGAAGGTGACTCTCTCCTGGTTCGTTGCGAGGCGGACAGCAACCCAGAGAGCTTCGTGGGCTGGAAGCTGAGATTCCCAGGAACTCATATATAATAATGAACTGAATCTTTCGAATATGAAATCAGAGGATGGGGGTAAATACGAGTGCCAGGCCAGCAACACTGAAGGTTATACTGAGGAAGGGATCTATGTCCACATACAACGTTGAGTGAAACAAACTTGGACTTCACTGAGAGGCCACTAGTTGGAATTTGCCAGCCATCAGAGCAATCCTGAAATACAATACTTAGCACTATACAAAGAAAATGTCCCGGG
>NW_015173163.1:456291-484336 GCF_001447785.1 Gekko japonicus
TTGCCATGTTAGCACTTTGCGATAAATAAGTGGGTTTTGGGTCACAGTTTGGGCACTTGTTCTCTAAAAGGTTCGCCATCACTGCTGCAGAGCAATGTGGGGACAGTGAAGCCAAAGCCTGGCTGTGGCTGAAGGGGTTAGGGCAAATGCAGCAAGCCCAACGCAGCTTCATAGTCCTGACTGAGAATGGGAATCCTCAGATCAGATTTTCTCTTATACTTTGCTGCTGCCTCACCAGAGGGATCCCTTACCAGCCATGCCTGTCTCTGTGTTACAGATCCCCCAAGGAAACTACAGTTCAGTGGGCACCTTACACGCCCCAACGGAGGTAAGTTTTCAGTGCGTTTGTGTGGCTACACACTCACACAGATAACCACAAGAAATAAATCAACCCACAAATCACAATATTTAACAAACTCTTCCTCTGACCTTTCCATGGCCGAGTCATTGTTTCTGGAAAAAACAGGAAGGTCCAGAGAGTTACATATTCCAGTACAAGAGAGCTGCCTTCCGCCTTCCGTTCCTTCTTCTGATTTCTCTGCTTGTGTGTAAACCATACCCTCTCCACCTCTCCTGCCTATCTGTATAACAGGCATAATAAGCAACTCACTCCACAAGATTATTAACCCATGTAACGCAGTTCCTCCCCCCTTTTCAGCTACCTGTTCCTAAAACAGGCAGTCCAACTCTTGTTCTGCGTAGGGGAAGTTTGCTTGTTCAGTTTTTTGATGGGGGAGAGAAACTAGGTGGGGCGGGGCTACCTGTGTCTGGGAACCATGGTAGGAAATGCCTTGTCCCTCTGGATTCTTGCAGACGTGCAGGACTTCACAAACTTCTCCCAGATAGTTCCTCGGGAAGGTGACTCTCTCCTGGTTCGTTGTGAGGCGGACAGCAACCCAGAGAGCTTCGTGGGCTGGAAGCTGAGATTCCCGGGAACTCGCCTCTACATATATAATAATGAACTGAATCTTTCGAATATGAAATCAGAGGATGGGGGTAAATACGAGTGCCAGGCCAGCAACACTGAAGGTTATACTGAGGAAGGGATCTATGTCCACATACAACGTTGAGTGAAACAAACTTGGACTTCACTGAGAGGCCACTAGTTGGAATTTGCCAGCCATCAGAGCAATACTGAAATACAATACTGAAGCACTATATAAAGAATGTCCCGGGAGGGGGAGATTCCATGTATAGGAATTTGCAAGGCAGCAGTGAAGTCTACCCTATCTCACCCTCAGTTTCCTGATGCGGCAAAATACTTTCTAGTGGATCTTCATCTATGAGCTATTTGTGTTCCACCCCTTTTCCCACCCTGCTTCTCGAGTTCCCATACCGTATTCTAAATGTTAGCATTCTTGTCGTCTTTTCATTAGGATGGGAGGAAAAATCATAGGGCTATATTGCAATGGCCAGAGCCCTTAAGTCAGAAAAGTTCCCACCACACCACCATTCTCCCTTTCATGGTGGCAGAAAGTGCTGGCAAGTTGCAGGCAACTTACGGTATGGAACACCCAAGAATAGCCAAGGCTGCATTTCCATGCACTGTCTTTTGCGAGCTAAATCTCACTCTCCTTAAACCGATCTTAAATTAATATAGATTGTAAGCTCTCTGGGGCAAGGTTTGCACCAGCATTATGGTCAGTGTAACACCCTTCATAGACTGTGGCAGTTCAATACCCCCCCCTCCGGCAGCAATTTTAGCAGAACTCGTCAGAGGAAGTTGCTCATTTCCTAGATTGTTGGCCACAAGTCAGTTCTGGGTGCTTCTCTGTATGCCCGGCATCCAGCAAGTGGGCATAACATATACAAAGGATGAAAGGAAAACACCAAATTCAAATGAAACTCCCCCAACTCTTGCTTAATCCTGGCTGGCTTGTGTTGACTGCAAAAGCCATGAGATCCCGTAAAACTGCTTTACAAAAAGCCTAAGTTGAACTTGCCATACCTTTTGTTTATTCGGCAAAAGGTCAGAAGAGGCTGCATTTTCTCCTTCATTATTCTATCTCTGTTACACCTTTTGAGTTTCTTTTAGGTGAAGTATCCCTCAGAGGCTTCATTAATAGCAGTAGAAAAGAGCAAGTGTCCAGAAGTACCTTAAAGACTAACAAAATTTGTGGCAGGCTTTCATGAAAGCTCAACCCCTGCCACAAATTTTGTTAGTCTTTAAGGTGCTACTGGACTCTTGCTCTTTTCTACAGACTAACATGGCTACCCATCTTGATCATTAATAGTCGGAAGAGATGCAGAAACAGCATTTGCCATTGAATGAAATATAACCCCTTTGCTATCAACCAGCTAACATTGTGCTTTTGGTGGGCTTTGTCAAAGATGGACATGGACATATTCCATTTATCATGCTCTTCGCGGTACCATTTCATTCACATTATCTGGTAACTAACCGCATTAGAAAAATCAATGCAACATACAATTTACTTGCAAAGTGCTTCAATAAACTGCCGTGATACATCTCAGTTAAAACACTGCATCTGCGCCTTCTTACTTACCCGCCAGAGCCAGAGAAAGGAACCAGGTCTACAGGCCAAAGAGGGAAGTTGTATAGCTCTTCCAGAAACTATACAGCTCAGATTCCCAAGGAGTTTCCCATAATGCAGGGTAGCCATCAAGTGACTCTCTCCTACTACTTTCGGGATTTGAATGTGGGGCACAGACAGCACACACTTTGCACTGATCCTAAAAGTTGTGAAAGTACAGCAGGCAGAAAGAAAAAGTAGCCTCTAAGATCTTAGGCCCAAGCCATTCAGGTAAAATCTGTATTTTGTCAGGTAAAAACTGTCATACCTGTTGACAACCAAACTAGGTGTCATGATGGGAAACCTGTGGACAGACCCTCCACCCCACAGCTATTACAGAGTCTTATTTCGGAACTGCTGAGGTCTCCAATTCAACTATTTCTCCGCTGCCATTTTTTCACATTCAGATTGTTTACCGGGGGACAGGTATTTGTCCCATGGTGGGAAAAATACAAACACCAGAAAGACAATAATGAATTCCACTAAGAGCCTACTCTTGAGAACCAGTTTGGTGTGGTGGTTAGGAGCGCGGGCTCTAATCTGGGAAAACCGGGTTCGATTCCCCCACTCCTCCACACGCAGCTGCTGGTGTGACCTGCAGTCAGTCGTAAAGTTCTTTCAGAGCTGCTCACCCAAGCGCAGTTCTCAAGAGCTCTCTCAGGCCCACCTACCTCACAGGGTTGTGGGGAGGGGAAGGGGAAGGAGATTGTAAAGCCGCTCTGAGACTCCTTCGGGTAGTGAAGGGCGGGGTAAAAATCCAATCTTCTTCTTCTTCTACATTGTCCCGACACAGGGCTGTTTCTGTAGCAGGAACTCCTTTGCATATTAGGCCACACACCCCTAATGTAGCCAATCCTCCAAGAGCTTACAGAGCTCTTGTTACAGGAGCTACTGTAAGCTCTTGGAGGATTGGCTACATTAGGGGTGTGTCGCTTAATATGCAAAGGAGTACCTGCTATAAAACCCTACATATGACATATGGACTTGAGCCTCTCCTACAGAAGACTCTTCCCCTTGATTCTTGCCTAGCACCGCTTCACTGTTGTGTAAGCAGCTACCCAAAACATTTTTTACCCAGGCTTTTAAATGAAGGGGCAAGCTAGTTCTGATGCTAGTTCTAATGCTGATCATTCTCACGGTCTTGGTTTGATCATTGTACTGCTTTTACTTTGCGAACCGCCTCAAGCAGGTCCTTGGAGCCGCCGCCGATATACCTTCACGATTAACAAAATATCGGTGAGGTCTCCATTGAGCTTCAGATAAAAGCACTGCCGAGAAAGCTAACCTATTTAAGACCTTGCTGCCCAAGAACCCGACACAGGAGTAAGTTATGGAACTGCCTGGAAGTGGGCAGGCTACGGTTTGGAAAGAGGGAGCATCCAACATCCTGGGAAATTATTTATTCATACGCTACTTTCGTTCCTTGAAACACCAAAGACACACCACATAAGCCCCCCCCCCACTCCCCAAGGACTGAGACAACCACCCCAGCTCAATCCTGCTTTCCCCAGTTTTTATTTGTAGAACTCGTGTTCCTGTTCATCTTTCTTGATGACTGTCTTGTAGGCCTTCTCAAAGTCCTTCGCCAGGACGATGTAGCGGTTCTCCCGTACAGCCAACATTCCAGCCTAAAGCAACAGGAAGGGGTGAAAGTTTGAATGACAGCCGTTCAGAGAGGGGGCGGGGGACACGTTTCAACTGAGAAATTCAAACAAGGGAGGGTTTTGTTTCGCTGTCAATGGCGACCCCGGTGGGGTTTTCAAGGCAAGAGAGACGTTCACAGGTGGTTTGCCATTGTATGCCCTTGGGAGCAACGCAGGGCCAACCCTGACAAGCACTCGGGTGGGAGACCGGAGAGGGGGCGGCGGACACGTTTCAACTGAGAAATTCACACAAGGGAGGGTTTTGTTTCGCCGTCAATGGCGATGGGGTTTTCAAGGCAAGAGAGACGTTCACAGGTGGTTTGCCATTGTATGCCCTTGGGAGCAACGCAGGGCCAACCCTGACAAGCACTCGGGTGGGAGACCTCCAAGGAATACCAGGGCTGGGAGGCAGAGGCAGGCTATAATGAGCCACCTCTCTGAAACATCCAAGCCCCACTAGGGGTCACCAGAAGTCAACCATAACTTCCAGGCATACACACACACACACGCACAAAATACTCACAGACAAAAAATAATAAAGGGGGGGGGGAGCCTGTCCATCTACATCCCTATTCCTCAAAAGATCCTATGGTGGCATGCACAGCATTCCCACTCCCGTTTTGTCTTCACAACAACCCTGTGAGTTAAGTGCAGTGGATAGTGCATGACTGGCTCAATGGGGTTTTCTAACAAGGTGGGGCATGAAACTCAGAGATTCCAAGGCACAGCCGAGTACTTTAGTCCCTGCATTGTTAAGGGCTCTCCTATGAAAAGGCATGCATAGGCTCCCACAGTTTGATGTAGCAGTTAAAGTGTCAGACTAGAATCTGAGGGAAACGGGTTCAAGTCCTGCATTGTGACAGTAAAGCTCATTGGGTGGCCCTTGGTTCAGTCCCTCTCAGCCTAGCCTACCTCACCGTGTTGTTTTACGGGTGAAAGGGAAAAGGAGAGACCGATGCACACTACCCTGAGCTTCTTGGAAGAATGCAATAAAAATGCACAAATAAATCCTTAACACTGACACAGAGCTTCTAAATGTTCATAGAGAGTCACATATATCCTCAGCACCAGGGGTCATTTCGTAGAAAAAGAGGTGCAGGAGCTCATTAACATAACTCATTAGCATGATTTATTTGCATATGCCACACCCCCTGACATCACCGGAAGTGTGTCAGAAGACTGGACTGTTTTGGATTGCTAGCTGTTGGGGAACGTGCAGATCTGTCCTCGCAGAGGAGGGAGAGCTTGTACCTGAATAAAACTTGGTCTTAAAGGTGCCACTGGACTCTTTTGAGGGGCTCTGCAGCTTACCTGGCTGCTTCTTGCTCTGATTGAGGGCTGCTGGGAGCCAGGGGGTGGGGCTTGTTGCATGTGCCCGCCCCCTGAGCTCTTTACTGCCGGAGCTCCGCTCCTGCAGGAAATGACCCCTGCTCAGCACCATATTTCAGATAAAGGGGAGGGGTAGCTATTGAGGTTGTCCCGAAGGCAAAGTGTGAACTGGGGGCTTCACAGCTCAGCCTCCTCATCCCATTCACATCTATGCGGAGGCCAGAACTAATCTCAGGACACGTTCAGACGTCACAACAGAGGTCTGTTCACAGCAGGCCTATTTCTGTGCTTGGGCAGCTATTTTCTCCAAGGGAACTAATCTCTGTACTGGAGATCAGATGTAATTCTGGGAGATCTCGAGGCACCACCTGGCGGTCGGCAGCCCTACCTTACCCCCATAGAGACAAGAGGTGATTCACCCACAACACAACCCTCCTTGCCCTATTCTACCACCCCCTCCCCAAGGATTTCTTCTTGCACACAGCTCTGAAGGGTATCAAGAGTGCAAAAAGGCAAACCTTGTGAGAGCTACCAAATGTGGCCAATGCTCACAGCCACCTCTTTAGCTTTGTGCGAAACCATGTGAGACTAACCTCTTGGCATATCGAGTTGATGTCGGCCCCTGAGATCTTGTCTGGCCGGGCAACATCTGGAAGGAGGAGTGAAGGAAAAGGAAGGGGAGAAGAGCCCGGCTGGACTCACTCCAAACGGGTTTGCCTGACCGACACAACTGGGAAATGCCCTTTGGGAGCGAGCGGCTCTCTTTCTGTTCAAGCCAACGAAGCCCCTGAGAAGGGTCACCGCAGTCCACGACCCTCTCTGCTACAGCAACTCCTCCCTTTCTAATGGACCAGATCCCCCAAGGCCAAGCAACGCAGGGTCCCTACAGTGACACCAGCCCCAGGAGCCACTGAGCTAGAAAGGGCCCAGCAATGATGCAGATGGCTCAGAGCCTTCTTCCGTTTTGTGATGGGCAAGAAACACTGTGTAGCTCCAACAACTGCTAACGAGCATCCCTGGAAGGGAATCTCTCCCAGGGCAGGCCAACGGTGGGGCACAAACCCCTTCTTCCTGGCAGATGCCCTTTCAAGTAGATCTGGAAGGGTATCTGCCGAGAGAGAAACAAAACAAGGTACAAAGCAGTGGCAGAGAGATGGGAAAACTGCCAGCAAGGCCCTACTGTAGCTCATGGACCACAAGCTGACCATCCTTGTTCTAGAGGATGCGAAGGATGGTAGGAATCTACATGGTCTCTGTTTTATAGCCCCTGCTTATCCCCCTTTTCACTGCCAGAGCACAGAGCGAAAAACGGGCCACCGATCAGACCTACAGGCCAAAGCATCCCCTTCTGTCAGAAGCTCAGCGGGAGAGACAGGAACAAAGTCTCTCTTGAGCTCAGTTTCCGAGCTTGTTACTACTGCTCCTAATCAGAGGTAACAGCAACAGCCAGAGAGACTTCTGCCACATTGGCACAAATGCTGGGATTCTAGGAGTGATCCACTATCGTTGCAAGACAAGGGGCCTGCCATGTGTTTATGGGGGGGTTCTCTCTCCACAAGACCTTAAGCGAGAACTCTGGAAGCAGCAGCTGGGATGAAGGAGATGCTCAGCCCGCATTCTTCAGGTCAGTGCCTAGAGCAGCTAAGCAGGCCCCATGGCCAGTCAAACCAGTGAGGGGCACGGGGATGTGGGTATGCTCCTGCTACAATCACTGATGCCCCTCTGGCCCAGTCCAATCCATTTCAAGCACGGCAGCAGAAAGCACGGTGCCATGCACAAAAATCCCAGATGCCCAAATGCCCCATTTCTCGACACTGCCAAAGGGGTGAGGAATCAAACTCCTTGCAAGCAGAAGAGCACAAAGGGAACGTGCTAAAATTAAAAGGTGGTTCAACCTGTAAGAACCACAGACATAGCAAGCACCAATAAAGGAGTAGAAATTTTTACTATACAAGCCATGGGGAACAATCTTAGTAGAGATGTGCATTCGGTTCGTCCAAACCGAATGCAGCCCTGAAAATGGGCCAGACAGCCCCCTTTCGGCAGCCACGGGCCGAGTCAGATTCTCTGGTCTGATTCAGCCCGCCACCAAAAGCCGCTGCTGGAATTCAGCGGCAGCCGAAAAAACAGCGGAGGGAATTAACCCCCCTTCCCTTCCATGGCTTGCACGGGTGTCCTGCAGCTGTGAGGCACCCGAGCAAGCCGGCGCTTAGATGGAAGGGAAGGGGGTTTAAATCCCCTTCCCTTCCATGGCTTGCTTTGGTGCCCCGCAGCTGCGAGGCGCCTGAGCAAACTGGCGCTTAGATGGAAGAAAGGGGGGTTTAAACCTCCTTCCCTTCCCTGGCTTGCTCACACGCCCTGCGGCTGCGAGGCGTGTGGGCAAGCCGTCCCTTCTTGGGAAGGGACAAACTGGCGCTTAAATGGAAGAAAAGGGATTTTAAACCTCCTTCCCTTCCCTGGCTTGCCCACACGCCCTGCGGCTGCGAGGCACGTGGGCAAGCCGTCCCTTCTTGGGAAGGGAAGGCAGTTTAAACCCCCTTCCCTTCCATGGCTTGCTTGGGCGCCCCATGGCTGCGAGGCGCACAGGCAAGCCGTCCCTTCTTGGGAAGGGAAGGCAGTTTAAACCCCCTTCCCTTCCCTGGCTTGCCCGCACACCCCGTGGCTGCGAGGCAGACGGGCAAGCCGTCTCTTCTTGGGAAGAGAAAGCAGTTTAAACTCCCCCCCGAAAGTGATTCGGAGCCCCGAATGACCCCTGAATCCACTTGGATTGCTGAAAGTGGCATTCGGGGTCATTCAGGGTCCGAATCAGATTTGGCCTGATTCGGTCGATACGAATTGGGCCGAATTTTTGTTTCTTGCAGTCCCCTAAAGCTTAGCCTTAGTTTCCTTAAGTCCCTGTGATTTCTTTCTCGACACTGCTAATGGCCAAGGTTTATAGGATCTTACCCTGTAAGCGGACACAGAGTCAGCCAGGCTCTCTGGCACTGAGCGGAGGGGGATAAGGGGAGGAAAGGGCGGAAGAGTCCCTGTTTAGCAAGCTGCCCTCCTCAAAGATGGTGAAAATTTTCTGACAAGAAGGATACAGTCCTCCAGATCCACCTCCTCAGACAGGTTCATCTTGCTGGTGATGGTGGAGAAGATCAATCGTTTCTGGCGCCGGTCTGGCAGAGGAAACTCAATTTTACGGTCCAGGCGGCCCGGTCGGAGCAGAGCAGGGTCAAGTGTGTCGGCTCGGTTTGTGGCCATTATCACCTGGAGGGGAACCCAAGGGGGGGGGAGTCAAGTCCCAGTTCCAACAAATACTTGTTCCAAGCCCCCAGAGACAACCTTCCCTGCCCACCATACCTGCTTCCCTCCAGTCTACTAGGACACTTGGTTGAAGCGCACTTTAATGACGGATGCAAGCGCATCTAATGAACAGAGAAGCCTACCATTTGGTAGACCTCTTTAACAACACCATGGGCTGTTACCTGAAAATCAATGCTGTTTTCCTTCTACACCAGATGCTGGCAGCTGGTGACGCAATTTTATACAGACACAGCCACCCAGCTGTACTTTCATTAAGGCACACTAGAAATGCAGCCTGCTCTGTCACCAGCAAGGAAATTTGTTCTCTGAAAATACCGCGAAAGCACAAAAGGTCTCATACTTGAATGGCGGATCTCTAGGTTGGAATCTAATGCCCGAGCTGCACTCTGTGAGCACATGGCTCCATAACTGAAGTTCTTATCACTAAGTGGCACTAACCATGTTATGGAGGGTGACAGCCCAACAGAAACTCAAAAAAGAAGCTGAGTTTTGTGAAAAACAGGAGGTGGTGGCAGCTACAAGCATGGACGGCTTCAAAAGGGAATTAGATAGGCATATGGAGCAGAGGTCCATCAGTGGCTATTAGCCACAAGGTATAGATAGGGGCTCTGGGGCAAGTGATGCTCTGTCTTCTTGGTGCTTGGGGGGGTCAACAGTGGGAGGGCTTCTAATGTCCTGGCCCCACTGGTGGACCTCCTGATGGCACCTGGTATTTCTGGCCACTGTGTGACACAGAGTGTTGGACTGGATGGGCCTTTGGCCTGATCCAACATTGGCGTCTCTTATGTTCTTATATGCTTTCAGCTTCTGGGATGCTATCTGGAGAAGGGAGCCTTCCCTGAGTAGGCCTGCCAGTTATGGGTGGCAGCCTGGAAGGAGAAACTGGGTGGTGGGGGGGACAGTCTCCTTAACGCACAATGTTACTTCCAGAGTGAAGCTGGAAGTGATGTAACTGCATGGGCTGATGCGCTAGGATTCTGTGGGTGAATCACAGCGCATCGTCACCCAACACAATGATGCCACTTCCAATTTGACACCAGAAGTGACATTGTGTATCGTCACGAGGAGATAATCACACTTTCCCCCTGCCACCTTTGCAAGCTGTAGGCAATTTAGGGGGGAGGGGGGCTGGACAACAGACCTTCTCGGACTTGTATGTACACCTCCTTAGTTTCCATGAGAAACAAGGAGGGATGTAAAGAAATCACGTAAGAAAGAAAGGACGGGCTACCTTTCCCCAGATCGTCCAGTGTCCCCTTTCACTGTCACCTGACTTTCCCCTCTCCCAATCTCATTCACCCCTAAGACAGGGGTGTCAAACATAAGGCCCGGGGGCCAGAACCAGCCCGTCCAGGGCTCTTATGCGGCCCGTGAGCAACTAGTGCAAGGGAGAGAACAGGAGACTGTTCACAGGAAAGTGGGCAGAACCACTCTGATTGTGGCTTCAGCATGGCAGAACAACCTCGTCTGCGACAGTCAAGCAGCGTGGGAGCGGCTGCCCAGTGCTTCACTGCTGGCTCTCCAGTCCGCTCATATGGGTTTTCCTTTGCACTCCCTTCCCAGCCCATGGGGCCTTGCAGTGAGGATACAAAAACGGGGAACTTCCCAGCTGCTGTCCTTTATACAGGTTATATCTCCGGTACCTGGCATTACGTTTTATGGCACACATGGCCCGGCCCGACAAAGTGACATTTATGTCAGATCCGGCCCTCGTAACAAATGAGTTCGACGCCCCTGCCCTAAGAGATCCACTCAATGCCACCCCACTCCAGTGTGCTGAAGATGATATCCTCTAGCCAAAGATTTAAGCACTTCTGGATAGTGCTTGCAATGCTGCTGGTAACGAAACAGGCAGAGTCTGTTCCCAATAGGTAAGTCCGTGCTGACAAGGAAACCAGGGCCTAAGCCATAATCAAAACATTCCTAAAACCCAAGGCCTTAGTGTCAGATGCCTCAAGCTTCCTCCTCCAAAGACGGCAGGACTGTTTCTGTTTGGGTGGAGATGGCCTGAAGCTCAAAGCTAAAGTTACTGAAAGGAACCATCTCCCTGCTCCCAAGGCCCATACCTTGACGTTAACGTTCTGGTCAAAGCCATCCATCTGGTTGAGCAGCTCCAGCAAGATGCGCTGAACCTCCCTGTCCGCTGTAAAGAGATCGACAACATGACCAGTTGGCACCCTGGGAGAGAACCAGCCCTCTCATTCCTCACTAGCAAAGGCCTCTGTTTATTCCACACTTCCTCAAAGGAAATTCTGCATGCTTGGAATCCACTAGCATATATTCATACAATCAGCAAACCAAAGAGTTCGTTTATATAGAACCCGCTCTAAGATTCTAGAAGAAGATGATGACTTGGTTTTCATACCCAGCTTTTCTCTACCCGAAGGAGTCTCAAAGTGGCTTGCAATCGCCTTTCCCTTCCTCTCCCCACAACAGGCACCTTGTGAGGTAGGTGGGGCTGAGAGAGTTCTGAGAGAACTGGGACTGGCCCAAGGTCACCCAGCAGACTTCATGTGGAGGAGGGGAGAATCAAACCCGGTTCTCCAGATTAGAGTCCACTGCTCTTCACCACTACACCACGCTGTCCTTCTAGTCCTAAACAGCATTTATATCTGTAAAGGACATATTGTGAGCAATCAGAAGGGTAAAAGCAGACTGCCCAGAGGCTTAGATGTATTCCCTTCTCTATATGCTACATTATTCGCTGACTCCATGTTCTAAACATCTTGTTTTCATCCTCTTGTTTGCAAAATTAATCCCGATTTGAAATCTCTAAACCTGTGAGCAGAACTGCATGGCCGTCAATCAGCTATTCAAACAAGCTGTTCATAATCTAATCAGGGTTTTTAAAAGGCATTAACACCACATACAGAATGTATTAGGCGGAATGCACATGCCTGACTCCTACAAACCCACCAAAACCACCAAACTTCACCTAAGTTTCCCCCGCAGTTCTCATAGGATAACAATATGCAAGGCCAGAGGACACGGAACTCTGGAACCCCCAGGTTCTAGAGCATTATGATGAAGTAGAGACACAGCAACACTTATGGGAGGGTAGTGGGAACTGAAAGGTCTAAAAGGTCATATGCAGATCATGTAGGATTTCTGATCTCATCTTTGCTACCTAGTGTAAAATGGGGACGGGACATTTTGCAAGAGGGAAGCAGTGAGGTGATGCTAAACCCTGGCCCATATTCACAGTCATTCCTCCCCCCTTGTGGGAGAAATAACTTATGGACAGGTTACGCATCCCCCCTCTCCCTACCCCTGCCACATCCATGTCAGGCAACAGAATTTATGGGATGGGAACCTGTCTTTGCGTCATAATGCGTTTTGGCAATATATAATGCCACAAGCACTGGCAGGAGGTGTGGGAACAGTCAGACAGTGCCAGCTCAGTAAGATGCCCAATACTTAAGGCATTAAGTTGATATCCAACATCTCTGCTGTCTCTTTAATGCAACTCCCGATCCTGATGTTATCAGAAATAGGTACATATTGTCAGCAAGCTGCCAAATGATATTTTGGGTTCTGATCATGTTTTCTGTATGCTGTCAATTATACTGCACTTGATGTCCCCCCCCCCTCACTGATCAGCGCTTCCGCATCCATGCGCATGCCTAGACACTGCCTGCTTGCAAGAAGTTATTTACCGCTATGTTATCTATCCCAAGGTCACAGGTGTTGGAGTGGAGTATGCTGTGTTTCATTTTAATGAGATGAAACTGTGAGAACTGCTTTGTAGTAAAAACAACCTGGCTGTTTGTATCCCAGGAAAATAGCCGCGCAAGCGGGAATTATAACCATTGGCTGTAACCATTTTGAATTTGCTTTATGCTTCCCCTCCCCGGGGTTCCTGGTTATTCTGAACAGAGAAGCTGTTCAGTGACTCATGTCTATCAATAAAAGTTATCCTTTCTATAAGAGTGACTACGTTGAATTCGTGAGACCTGACACATATGAGGCTATTTTCTATTAAATCTGACCATTGGTCCGTCAAAGTCAGCGGCTCTCCAAGGTCTCACGCAGAGTGGTCTTTCACATCACCTACTGACCAGGGCCTTTCAGCTAGAGATGCCGGGGATTGAACCTGGGGCCTTCTGCAGGCCAAGAAGAGGCTCTACCACTGACCCATGGCCCCAAATGACAATGTCAGAATCGGGAGTCATGTTGGGCTGCTGCTAGGGAACCAAAAAACGCTTCTTGAGAGTCAGGCCTTTAAATTTTAAAGAGTTCTTGTTTCTATGGAGGTGGACCTGGCCTCTGGATTGGGGGAAGCCAAGTCCCTCCCACAAAGAGAGGGAAAAACGCCCCTTGAAAATGTAAACGGCTTGAGGCCTAACTCAGCTGTAAATCGGGCATGTCCTCTTGGTCTCCCCCCTCTTTTTTTGGTATTTTTGCATGTGCGTGCGCACCTGGAAGTCATGGGCGACCTCTGGTGACTGACCCCTAATGGGGGCCTGGAGGATATTCAGGGGGTGGCTGAATAAAGCCTGCCCCTGCCTCCCGGTTCTGGTATTCCGAGGAGGTCTCCCATCCGAGTACTTGCCAGAGTCGACCCTGCTTAGCTTCCGAGATCTGACGAGACTGGGCTTGCCTGGGCTATCCAGGACCGGACCCCCGCCCCTTTTAATTCTGTACAGGGGAGTGGGGAAGGGCATGCTTGCCTTTTCATTAAATATAAAGAGTTTGTTCCAATGGTCCTGGAATGAATTTCCAATACGTAACAATACCCCTGATACATTAAAATAACATCAACTCGACTTTCCTGACATGGAATTAACACCTCTTGAAACCTGCGTGCCCCTAATTGCCTCCCTCCAGCATCTACCAGCCAGACTCTCATCCTTGACCGAGAGGCCCTTCCTCCCCTCCCTCTTGTTGCCAACTCACCGCCCGTCTGAGCGTCGAAGCGCTTCGTGGCGATGGCGTCGATCTCGTCGATGAAGATGATGGCCGGGGCATTCTCTTTGGCCAGGCGGAAGACGTCCCGCACCATCCGCGGCCCCTCGCCCAGGTACTTCTGCACGAACTCGGATCCTACCACCCGAATGAAGGCAGCTGGAGGGGGGGGGAAGGCAGCATCAGCACCAGCTCCCCCACATTTATGAACAATGGATCCACCCACCTCGTTCCCCCAAAGAGGCTCTGGCGCTCATGGATTCTCCCATGGGCAGGTGCTGGCCTTATTCTTTTCAAATAACTTGCTTGGTCGTTTTTAACTGGCTACCTGGACCAAACGCAGGAAAAGGGGCAAGGCTGTATCACACCTTTTACAGGGCTCTACATGTGAATGGGGGTGGCACTGTGCATAACCTAGAACTCTCCCCCCGGATCTCTTTTTGTGTTGATACTGAATATCTCTTTCTGACACCCCACTTACCTGTGGTGTGGTGGGCCACTGCTTTTGCCAACATGGTCTTTCCACAGCCAGGGGGCCCATACATCAATACACCTCGTGGAGGGTCGATACCAATCTGAAAGAACCATAAGGTGAGAAAACAGTGAAATAGGATATTTTGGGACTGTGGCCATCAGGGTGAATCTACACCTGGAACATGCCCTGAAATCTTTTTTGCAGCATGCAGGGGTTCTATGCAAAATATAATTATACAACAAGTGAGAATGCATACAGAATATAAATATTTGAAAAATTAGAAAAATTAGGAGCTGCAAAGAAAACTCACCCCAGTCTCAAAAGCTGGCATGGGCTAAGCCAGAATGATCAGTCAAGGAGGATTAAGGGTCCTTGGCCTGCCATGTGCTGCACCTTAATTTATACCTAATTTCAGGCTGCATCGGCACAGGCAAAGTTTCTTAAAACTTTCTTAAAACTTTGCCTGTGCCGATGCAGCCTGAAATTAGGTATAAATTAAGGTGCAGCACATGGCAGGCCAAGGACCCTTAATCCTCCTTGACTGATCATTCTGGCTTAGCCCATGCCAGCTTTTGAGACTGGGGTGAGTTTTCTTTGCAGCTCCTAATTTTTCTAATTTTTCAAATATTTATATTCTGTATGCATTCTCACTTGTTGTATAATTATATTTTGCATAGAACCCCTGCATGCTGCAAAAAAGATTTCAGGGCATGTTCCAGGTGTAGATTCACCCTGATGGCCACAGTCCCAAAATATCCTATTTCACTGTTTTCTCACCTTATGGTTCTTTCAGATTGGTATCGACCCTCCACGAGGTGTATTGATGTATGGGCCCCCTGGCTGTGGAAAGACCATGTTGGCAAAAGCAGTGGCCCACCACACCACAGGTAAGTGGGGTGTCAGAAAGAGATATTCAGTATCAACACAAAAAGAGATCCGGGGGGAGAGTTCTAGGTTATGCACAGTGCCACCCCCAGGGGTTCTATGACAGACAACTCAATGTTCCCCAATGGTACAAAGTTGAAAGAGTGCTACTATAGCAGGCATGTCCAACTTCGAACAGGTAGTGATCTATTTTTTCCGGCCAAAAGTGCCGGTGATCTACCACCATGAAAATAAAGCTTCAAATTAGTTTCAAATAAGATTTTAACCCACTAAAGTTGGGTTCCACCGCGCCCACCCCCCATTTATAATGCACCTTCTGTCATTTACTGGTAAGGGGCTGGTGATCTACCTCTGACCCCTCCGCGATCTACTGGTAGATCGCAATCTACCTGTTAGACATACCTGTACTATAGGATCTTCGAAGCTAACCAGGCACAGATCTGATCAGTAAGAGCCTCGAAGAAGCTACTGAGGGATTTTCTATACGGACATTGCATACATCAATAACTATTTTATGCACAGCGCAGGTAAGTTTCCTGACTCCGAGATCAAACGTTGGAATAAAATAACCTGTTTGTAGAGTTCGAAGTGGGTGAGGGGCAGCTCCACAGCCTCCCTGACTTCCTGCTTCTGAATATCCATCCCGCCGATATCCGCATACATCACATCCGGCTTCTGATCTGAAGATATAAAAATAAAATAAAAAAGGAACTGCATTGTTTCCCTGGTCAGAAAGTGCCTCACCCCCCAACCCTTGCTTCAGGTCTGCTGAGTCTCCTCCGTCATACTTGGGAATGAGAGAGTGAAAACTTTGTTCTAGCAGCACAAGCAACCCAACACGGGTTCCAACATACCACTCCCTTTTAAAGATGTGAGGATGGATCAAAAGTAAATTTTCCGCTAAGAGAAGACTCTTCCATCAGCGGAAGAAGGAATTTCCCACTTCCCTGCGCAGTCCACTAACCTCTCTGAAATGCTGCTCCTGGGGGACAGCATGAAAGGCAAATCAGGGGTCTGCAGTATGAAGGCTCTTTTTGTAGCAGGAGCTCCTTTGCATATTAGGAGACACACCCCTAATGTAGCCAATCCCCTGAGAGCTTACAGTAGCCCCTGTAAGATGAGCCCTGTAAGATCTTGGAGGATTGGCTACATTAGGGGGCGTGTCACCTAATATGCAAAGGAGTTCCTGCTACAAAAAGAGCCCTCAGCCTTCCATCAGTGGAAAATGTATTCTGGACCCTTCCCTCCTCTTGTGTTGTCCCTAGCTATTCAGAAGACCTAACAACCCCTCATTATAGGGTTCGGTTAAATTCTTTTCCCTAGGCTATAAAGGTTGCTTCGCAGGCACAGTGTATTCGGACAGAGTTTGTAAATGTGGATCTGGTCAGTTTGAGCCCTTAAAACATGTTTTATTGGAGGGTGAAATCCAGTTTGATCTCAGAGAAAGGTATTTGTCCTCCCTCTCTAATAGGTTACGTGAATTTATCATCTCAAACAAACGTCCAGTTCTTCCTTGTAGATGAGGATCGGAAATCCACCTTAACAGTTGTTATATACCACATTGGTGGTTTAAGTTGCAATGTGAACCTTAAGGGAGTTATGGGATAGTTGTGAATGGTTGTGAGTGTATATGAGTATGGTTGTAGATCACCAAATGATTGCATCTTAATTTCGTTGTACTATGTACAATGACAATAAAGTATATTATTATTATTATTTTTATTATTTTTTTATTATTTTTTTATTATTATATTTAGTTGTGGTGATTGCCTGTTAGAGGGTTGGATTTTGATCTGTTGAAGACCTTTGAGTCAGAAGAACAGGAAGATAAGAAGAATATTCTGGACTCAACCCTCAGAACTATCTGGGCTCAGTCCTCTACATGCTATGTTATATTACTACTACTACTACAGGAGCTGCGGTGGCCCAAGTGGTTAAGATGCTGAACTGCAGGCTGTGGAAGGTTGGTAGTTCAGCAGTTCAAGACCCGGGTGCCACATGACGGAGTGAGCTCCCGTCTCTAGTTCCAGCTCCTGCCAACCTAGCAGTTCGAAAGCAAGAAATTGCAAGTAGATAAATGGGTACCACTTCAGTGGGAAGGTAACAGCGTTCCGTGCGCCTTGGTGTTTAGTCATGCCGGCCACGTGACCATGGAGACGTCTTCGGACAGCGCTGGCTCTTCGGCTTTGAAACGGAGATGAGCACCGCAACCCTAGAGTCAGATTCGAGTGGCTTTCGAGCAAGGGAACCTTTACCTTTACTACTACTACTACTACTATTAATTTATTTTATTTGTTAATTGCCCTCTCCCTGCTTGCGCAAGGCTCTGGGCGATGTATAACAAAAAGGCATAGAGCCATAAAACAAATATATAAAACATTAAACTGCCAATCATTACAAAATTAAGAACATTAAAAGAATACTAGGTTAAAAAGAAGTACAAGATGGTGTCCCTAGAAATTACATCCCAGTTCTGGACTGCCTGGCTACTTTCTGGGCAGGGGAAGAGGCAAAGCGTGCTGTCCACTTTTCCTCCAACTTGACTAGCTTACCTGGACACGGCCTTTGAGCGGGATTCGCTCCTTTGATTAAGAGGAAGATTCTCTTACCTGAAGTGAGCATCATAATGCTGCTGTCGGCCTCGGGAGGCAACACATCCACCAAGGCATTGCTGTGCTTGTGCAGCGCCACCGAGGCATTGGGCTTGAGCAGCTCCCGGTCAATGGTGCTCAAGATCCGGACGTAATAATTGGAGCCTGCAAGGGAGAGGGCCGAGAGGTTAAGATAGGGCTCAAGCAAGAGAAGCCAGTTTGCTTCCTTGGGCACATGCGTCAGGGAGAGAAGATACCTGTGGTGGAGCCCACAATGGCCGTGTTCTGATCCACTGCCTCCAGAAACTGGCCGATGACCAGGGGGATGCTCTGGATGCGTTTGACTTCCTCCTGGGCGTGCAGAAATTCTTTCTTCAGGTTCTTCTGCTCATCTTTGATGTACTCCTCCTGGACCTCCAGGAATTCCAGCTCCTGCTGCAGCTTCTACGGATGGAGACACAACAGAACCCCTTCATCCTCCCCTCTGTTTCTTCCGACAGCAGTGAAAGGTCTAACGCATGGAACGGGGGTGGCACAGACATATGCCCCAGTACAATTACTTCCATTCCACTGAGTCCACATTCAAAAATCAGAGTCCAGAAATCTCTAATCTCAAGAAAAGTGAGATCTGCCAAACCAAGTAGAATTCTGATATACTCTTTTTTTTTAATTGAAAGGGAAAATGTCTTTTAATGGCTGCTCCGTGCGTCTGGAAATCTGAGCCTGGACAGAAAGAGAATACCTGGTGGTGGCGAGGGGGGACATAATGCAATTTTAGACTGGTTCTTATATGGTTGATTGTAAAATTTGTTTTATCAAGTGGTCTTCACGTTGTTTCTTATTTTAGGTCCTGGGTGTATGAAGAAGAGAAGAAGAAGAGACTGGATTTATACCCTGCCCTTCACTACCCAAAGGAGCCTCAGAGTGGCTTACAAACTCCTTTCCCTTCCCCTCCCCACAACAGACACCCTGTGAGGTAGGTGGGGCTGAATGACAGAAACTGCTCTTTTTTCAAGAACAGCTCTTATGAGAACTACGGCTTGCCCAAGGTCATCCAGCCAGGTGCAAGTGGAGGAGTGGGGAATCAAACCCGGTTCTCCCAGATTAGAGTCCGCGCACTTAACCACTACACCAAACTGGCTCCAATAATAATATGAATAATTTAAGTTAAAAAAAAAACTTCAGAAAGTTAAAAGGAGGGTTTCCGTGTTCCTTAGAAACCAGAAGAGGGAGAGAAGTTAGGAATTCCTCACCCCGTCCATATTCTTTTCCTATAAAACTCTTCATTTGTATTTAAACTCCTGCTGGCTTCCATGAGACTTCCACCCCTTCTGCCTTCCCACTCCCTAAAGAATGTATCTCACGAGGCTAAAACTCAACCCCCGTCAACACCACGTGTACAGCCAGGATTATACAAACCACGTGCATTTCTGCTCTGCGGCTGATACTCAAAAAGCGGCATTTCAGATCCCAAAATCTGGAGGGTGTTTCACTTCTTCTCCTACCATTTTGATCCACCCATAAATGGCAACATCCCACAACTTCTGCAGAAGAGAAAGCAGGCCTGCATGATCCCCGGAGTCCTAAGTTTTGTTCAGGCTGAATCCCAAAACACACATGGAAAGGGCCGGCCAGACTCAAGTGGGATGGGAAAGGCCAGAAACACAATTATGCCCCCCCCCCATGTTTTCCAAACTCTCCAGCAAAAAGGGTTGACTACGGCTGTCTTCACAATGCCAGAGGGACTCCCCTGGATCTTCCCAGAGAGGGCCAGTTACAGACTGATGGCCAGAAACAACAGAGCCTTCCCACACAGCTACAACTCTGTGATCACACAAGATAACCAGGCAGCTCACCTTGTAACGACTATAGAGATCCTCCACATCCTCAGCCTCTGGAACCAAGAAGGAGAGGGCAGTCTGAGGCCTGGAGATGTTCAGAGCAGGAATTTCATCCTAGGATCAAGAAAGGAGACATCAAAGAGAAATGGAGGAAAAAACTCTTTCATGTGCCCTTGGCTGGGAAGTCTCTGAAGGTCAGCAACCTTCACATTTCTATGAACAAAAAAGGGAAACAAACTTAACCCTGAAAACTAGGATCAAGAACCTGAAAAGGTAAGCCAAACTCAGTTTTGGCTTACCTTTTCAGCAACCACATTCACCACAAACTATAACACAATCAAAAGGACTAGGACCAACTCCAAGTAAGCAACAGAAAGGGGTGTGTGTGTGTGGGGATTCTTCTTAGAAAACTTAAATGCAGAGAAGGTGGGGGGGAACTTAGCTAGGATTCTATAAACTGGGAATTCTTACAAACTAGCAAGACCGCCAGTGATTAGAGTGAATGAAAGGGGAGCAAACGCATGTGTAGAACCAGTGTAGGGTAACAGACATACAAGGATCTGAGAGCCAGCATGGAATAGCAGTTAAAGTGTTGGACCCACAATCTGGGAGACCCAGGTTCAAATTCCCACTCTGCCCCAGAAGCTCGCTGGATGACCTTGGGCCAGTCATATACTCTCCGCCTAACCTACCTCTCAGGGTTGCTGTGAGGATAAAACAGAGAAGAGGAAAACAATGTAAGCTGCCTTGGGTTCCCTTTGGGGAGAAAGGTAGGATATAAAGTAAATAAATAAATCAATGACAGCCCAGTGTTCAGATCTCCATGGCAACATGAAGCTCTCAGCCTAACTTATCTCAAAGTCTTGATAATTCACAACATGTAAATTCCAGAGGGGCCTCTGTGTCAGTTGTTTGCTCCAAAAAGAACCAGGGTCAAGGTCAATGCTCCCTCTAAGCTGTGGAGTCTCGTGAGGAAAAATTCTACTTTGTGAGCTACTGGCATTAAAGTTGTGAGCGAGCGATTTGGCTACCGCATAAATTAGTTTGCTCTGGAGCCCTCCGTCCAGAGCTAAGACAAAAAACTGTGAGCTGGAGGCTAAAAAACGGCGAGCTAGCTCACACTAACTCAGCTTAGAGGAAACACTGGTCAAGGTCTGTCTTGTCTACTTGCAGCAGGTCTCCAGGTTGGCAGGCAGCCTTTCACATCACCTCCTGTGCGAGAGTTTGATCCAGCAACACCAAGGATTGAATGGGGGACCTCAGGCACGCAAGCCTGATCTTCTGCTTGGCAATGCACATGAAGGTGCCTTATACAGAATCAGACCATTAGTCCATCAAAGTCAGTATTGTCTACTCAGGCCCCGGTCACACGGGCCGGATATCGCGGGGGGGAGGCGTGGCTGTTTGCCCCGGAGTGAACTACCGCGCAGCAGCGGGATCAAACGTCCCGCCGACGTCCCGTGGTTGGGGGGAGGTGCCAATCATACCTCACTCCTGCGGCGTGGCAAAGAAGCGGATCGGCGGGGTGTTTTTTTTTTCTTTTAACCCAAGTGTTCGCATGCTCCGTTGGGTGCTTGTGCGCATCCGTGGAGACTTGGAGAAAAAAACCCTTTTCGCGACGGGACATGGGCGGGCGCCGGATGCCACCGGAAATGTAATCAGACACCCGCCCTTGCCCCGCGGTTTCCAGAAACTAGTACCTTGGAGGTACTAGTTTTTTACCCCGCATCTTCGACGGGAAGCCTCGGGTGAGCCTCGGGAGCTCTACGTTTCCCAGATGTGGCGGTGAGATCACGCCTGGAAAATCCGCCTATCTTCCGTCCCTCTAGCGTGCCTAATGCTCCATGTGACCGGGGCCTCAGACTGGCAGTCGCCCCATATGTCCTTCAGGAGAGGCCTTTCACCTCTTCTATTGCCAAACCCTTTAGCTGGAGATGCTGGGGACTGAACCTGGGACCTTCTGCATGCCAAGCAGATGTCACTTCGCCACAGCCCCCTCCCCCAACCACAGCTCTTACACAATACATAAGAGTCCTGCAGCATGTCATTTATTTGTTTACCTCATTTATACCTCACCTTTTTCCCTAGCGGAGAGACAAACTGGCTTACATGATTCTCCTCTCCTTCATTTTAGCTTCACCACAACCCTGTGAGGTAGGTACCAAGGACAGAGGTGGCCAAAGCTGCCCAGCAAACTTCCATGGCCAAGTGGGGATTCGAAACTGGGTCTCCCAGATCCTTAGTCTGACTCTCTAACCGTTCCATCACACTGGCTTTTAAAGGCTAACAAAGAAATGTTGTGCTGGGATTAACCATCTGGCAACCAGAGCTTGCTTCTTCAGTTGAAATGCAGTGGATCCTCACTAGGCAGACCTTTCGTGGTGGAGACGTGGGAAAACAAATTAAGCAGCGAGGCCAAGGAGCTTCTGCTATCAGATCCAGAGGTTATCCTATCAGTTTACAGAATGACTCAAAAGGTTTTTGTTTTTTCATATTTGCATTCCGCCTTGGATCCTAGGGAGAAATGCGGACTATAATGAAACTAATAAGTTTTAGTCAATTGGCACCTTTAAGGCCAACAAAGTTTTACTCAAGATATAAGCTTTCATGTTAGGGATGCCAGCCTCCAGGTGGGACCTGGGGATCCCCCAGAATTACAGCTCATCTCCAGGCTACAGAGATCAGCGCCCCTGGAGAAAACGGATGCTTTGAAGGGTGGGCTCTATGGCGTCCCCCACTGAGGTCCCTGTCCTCCCCAGGCTCCATCCCCCAAATCTCCAGGGGTTTTCCAACCTGGATCTGGCAACCCTACTCCCCCCATCCCCCGCCAGTAGCCAGGGGAGACCTGGCGACCCTAATTTCGTGTGCAAGCACACACGGCTACCCACCTAAATATAATAAGAAGTGTAGACCAAGGGGCTGTAGCAAATTTCTCAAGTTTTAAAAATGCCAAAGGCTCTTTTTTAAAAAGTTAAGAATTTAACCCTTCGGGATCCCGGCGGAAATTAGCGAAAGGAAAGCTGGCCATGACCCGTGATTCCCCGACAGATTCTCCGAGGCCCGGCTCACAAGCGGCAGGTGTCGGTGACTCGGCATCTCCCGCTCCCCGCCCGCTCTCCTTCACCCCTCTTCCCTTTCCCAGGCAGCGAAGACAGGGCAGCCACGGGAGCCCCCGTCAGACCGCGGCGCCCCTGACACAAGAGCGCCCCCCTCGAAGTGTTACCTGCGCTTTTTCTACTAGAATCCCGATCTCCTCCATTTCTGGCCCTCTGTCCAACTCCAGGCCAGGCGGCTAGTTGCCGCTTCCGGGAGCAGCTTCCGGGAGCTGGTGAAGAGCCTGATGGGACTTGTAGTCCTTAAAAAGGAGATGTAAGAGGAAGCGTTTCTGGGAGTTCTAGTCTAGGGAGAGGCGCAAGCGCGCACATAAACAGGGAGCGTACAATCCTAAAAACCTCTGTTCTGAATTCTACTGTGGTGTGTTCAGCGCGATTTGCTTCCAGGAAAGTTTTCTCAGGATTGCACTCTAGGAGTCAAAAAAATTAGAATGAAAAGGAACGGAGAGGCATTTTACACACTAATAAAATTTACTCCAGCATACACTTTCATTGATGAAAGATCACTTCGTTTCATGTATGAATTTTTCATGCATTTTAGGTAGGCGTAGGCTGCAATAAATGTTTTTATTTGTTGTTTGATTTTATATCCTGCCTCTCCTCCCAATGGGGACCCAAAGCGGTTTACAGCTTACATCGTTCTCCTCGCCTCCTTTTTATCCTCACAACAACCCTGTGAGGTAGGTTAGGCTGAGAGTGTGTGATTGACCCTAGGTCACCCTGCAAGCTTCCAGGGCACAAGTGAGGGATCTCCCAGATCCTAATCTGATGCTTTCACCACTAAAACAACCATGGCGCTAAGGTTCCACACGTTTTGTTCAGTTGTATGTTATGAGCATACATTGTTGTAGACCAGGGGTGTCAAACTAATTTGTTAAGAGGGCTGGATCTGACATAAATGAGATCTTGTTGGGCCAGGCCATGTGCATAATAAAATGTATTACCAGGTAGCAGAGATATAAATTTTATAAAGGACACAAACACAAAGGTTTTTTTTTTTACTTTTCACTCTTGCAATATTTTGTTTATTTAACAGTGTCTGATAACTGACACATCTTGCTCTGAACTACTGCATCAAAATGTCTGTGCTGTTGCAGGTGTGTATCTGTAAGCTGCAAACCTACGATGACACAGCAGCAGCACAACTGGAAGAAGCAGAAGACAGCCAGTTCCACTGTGGGACTGATAGAAGCCCTCTGAGGGCCTCATCTGGCCCCCGAGCCGCATATTTGACACCCCTGTTGTAGACCATGTTGGAGCCTTATTTTACTATCTTCTTCCAGTTAGCACTTGCACCCACCTGTACTTGGTTCCTGAGCTATGGTTATGTTGCTTGTTATTATTATTTTGCAACATGCAACTTAGAATTGCCAAGTCTCCCTTGGCCACTGGGGGGTACAGTTGCCAGTTGCAGGTTGGGAAACTCCTGGAGATTTGGGGATGAAGCCTGGGGGGGGGCAGGGTCCTCAGTGGGGTACGATGTCATCTAGTCCACCCTCCAAAACATCCATTTTCTCCAGAGGAACTGATCTCTGTAGTCTGGAGAAGAGCTGTAATTCCAGGGAATCCCCAGGTCCCACTTGGAGGCTGGCATCCCTAATGCTGGAAGAAGAGTTCTGCAGAAGCTTGCATACTGTTTTGCATTATCTGGATGATTCAGATAATAGTAGCACTTTAATGACTTACAAAATTTGTGGCATAGTAGGAGCTTTCCTGAGTCACTGTTCACTTCTTCAGATAGGAAGAAGCAAGCGATGGTAAAGCTCCCACCTTACCCCAAATTTTGTTCGTCTTTAAGGTGCTACTGGACTCTTGCTCTTTTCTGCTGCTGCAGTCAGACTAACACGGCTAGGTATCCAGAGGAAAGGTAGAGCGTGGATTGTATGCGATGGCAACTGGATTCGCTGGCCCACACAGAAAAACCCCCTTGCAAATGACCACTGTACCGCAATATCAAAAAATATACGGATTCAGTCCCCTCCCCGTCGAATTGCAGGCACTTCCAATTGCATCCGTCTTTTGCCATTCAACCCCAGCAAAATGGAGCCCCACCGAACCCAAACCGGAAGTCGTCGGAGTGCATTCCGTCGCCCACCCTTTACTCTCCGTAGACCACCCACAGATTGCCTTGGAAAGGAAACGCGTTATACTCTCCCGTCGGATTGACAGGCAACCCCGCCAACCAGCCAACGGGCCTGCTCCGTTGCCGCGGCTTTCCCTTTGATTGACGCGACGTCCGGCCAGTCCTCCCGCGCCGATTTCTTCTTCGCGGAGGGGCGAGGCAATTTATCCCCAGCTCTCTATTGTCCCTTGATCGACAAGTAAGAACACCAATCAATTCTCTCCTCCGTCGCCTTCGTCGGCTGGGGCGGGAGGGCTCTGTGAGCAGAGACGGCTCCTCCCCTTTATGGTGGCTCTTTAACTGCAGGTAGGTTGGCGGTTGGCTACGTTTACCACAGAGTGCGGGGCGGGGAGGCCGGCTGAGGTAACTGTTCACCTCAGGGGGTGGCGGGGTACGGAGAGGCTCTTTCCCCCTCGGGCTGCAGGTGGAGACGGAGGGCCAAGGTGGCTTCCCCCCGTTCCTCTCCGTGTAGCGGCTGGTACCCATTTGCCCTTCATCGGAGAGCATCCTCCTTCGCTCCAGGCCGCGGTTTCCTTTCAGGGCCCCCTTTTCCGGGGCGAGGGTGCTTCCAAGCCGTCGGAGCACGGCCTGTCTCCTTTCCCCCTTTCCTCCCTTGGAGCCTTTGCATTGTTTGTGGTCGGATGAGAATAATTTCAATCTTTAAAAAAAAAAAATATTTTACTTAAAATCCTTATGGGCTTGGAAACAGATCAGTCCACTGGGCGCCACTTGGGACCGATAGCGCAGTCCTACGCCGAGTGGATCTCGTGTCCCTTGAATCAAAGCTTAACAGGTAGAAACGGGTAGTTGAAGGTTTTCGTGGCACTGAGGGTAAAAAAAACATCCACCTGTTAAGCAACATCCCGTTAAGCTTCTATTGAAGGGACAGGATATTTTTTTCTCCAGGCCTGTTGGTAACCCTGGGTTGAGCTCACTGCCCTAGAGAATTGTACCGTGAACCTCTTGACCCAGTTTGGTGTAGTGGTTAAGAGTGCAGGCTCTTAATCTGGGAGAACGGGGTTTGAGTCCCCATTCCTCCACATGCAGCTGCTGGTGTGACCTTGGGTCAGTCACAAGCAGTGTTCCCTCTAACCTGAGTTAGTGTGAGCCAGCTCACAGTTTTTTAGCCTCCATCTCATACATTTTTGTCTTAGCTCAGGAAGGACGGCTCCAGAGCAAACTAAATTATGCAGTAGCCAAATCGCTCGCTCACAACTTTAATGCCAGTAGCTCAAAAAGTAGAATTTTTGCTCACAAGACTCCACAGCTTAGAGGGAACATTGGTCACAAGTTCTTTCAGAGCTGTTCTCTCACAAGCAGTTCTCGAAAGAGCTCTCTCAGCCCCACCTACAGGGTGTCTGTTGTGAGGAGGGGAAGGGAAAGGAGATTGTAAGCCACTCTGAGAGTCCGAGTGAAGGGCCGGGTATAAATCCCATTTCTTCTTCCAGTGGCCTTCAGGCCATGGGTGGCATAGTGCTGGTGGGATTTGGGGTCAGATCCCCACGTGAAACTTGCTAAGAGATTGTGGATCGGTCATTCCATCTCAGCTTCACCTATCTCACAGGAGACTTGTGAGGATGAAATAGGTAAGGAAGAATCGTGTGCACCATCCTGAAGTCTTTGGAGAAAGGGTGGGATAAAAAAAAAAGATCCAAAAATTGCAGAGCCCAGCCTACAAAGTTTCTACAGAGCTAACTTTTTTTAATGCTGCTGTTTGGAAAGACCTACTGTTGCCACATCTGCCTAAACTGTAAGAGTGTGCACTCTTCCTGCTTAGGGTTGACAGCAGCCTGGAGTCCTTTTAATAGAAACTTGATGAGATGCCATGAAAAGCTTCAGTTGCTCATTTCTACACATTAAACCTGTATTTATGTGGCAGGACATTTCCCTCCCTTCAGACTGTTGCAACTGCTAAAAGCAGCAGTAGGGGCAGTGAGGTGAAGTCACTCGGGTGGACAGGATTCTTTCTGTGGCTCATCCCTCTCAATGCTCAGATTATTTTTCTTGTCCCCAGCACTCTGGGTCTATTGCACATGGCACTGGCCTTCAAACCAGGTCATAACTCTGGCTTCTCTTTATTGTATGATCACGTGACTCTAATTGCATGTGCTTGCAACTTAGTGGGGTCCCAATCCAGAAAGGTTGACCACCACTGCCTCAACCTGTTTAGTCGATTATTTCACACAGCTGATGGGTTTGGGTTTTTACTGTCACAAAGTGTTGGGGCAATCATTGCATTGGCTTATTATATTAATACTTTGTTTTCCTGCCAGATTGGTTCCTGAAGGCATCTTACAGTTCAAATGCATAACAATAAATTGTTTCAGTAAGGCCTGTCATAAATCTATCAATATTTTATATAAAATAAATGCAAAAATACATCATGGGTTGACCTGCCATTCTTTCCTTGAAACCACCTGATCTGGCTGCTGTTTGTCCTGTTTTGCTACAGATGTGGGCAACTGGGAGTGGGGGTATTTTTTTTAAAATTTCTTTATTGGATTGATACCTTTTTCCATCACGGAACCAAAGGTGACTTTCCTTAGTTTCCCAGGAGCCCTCCCATCTAGGCAAAAACCAGACCTGCTTAGCTTCAGCAAGGATGCTGTGTCATGTGCCTTTCTGCCATACACTGGGTCCCCTTTCAAAACTGGGTAAGGAGGAGATGTGATAGTGAAACCTCCATAGAAAGAGGCAGCATACCTCTGGAATAGGAGTTTTTGGGGTCAAACAACAAGGGGAGGTTAATGCTTTCACGCAGTGCTTGATGATTTCCCAGAGGCATCTAGCTGGCCATGGTACAAAATAGGGTCTCGGGCTAAATGGATCTTTGGCTTGACCCAAGCTCTATATCCTTGCATTCAAAGTTGCAATTTGGGAGTGATCCCCATGAAACGTTGCAGGATTTATGAAAATGGTAGGCTTAAACCATAAAGCCAGGCCTCGGTTCCTGCCGGAGCACACCAGAGCACCGTTCCGCCAGTCAGGAGCCCAGGGGTCAGGCACATAAGCCCCACCCCCTGCTCCCACCAGCCATCAGTTGAGCAACCGTGTGTGGGGGAAACGTTCCCCCACCTCCCTGAACCCCAGGGTGGTGGCCTTGGACTCGTAGGGGCAAATTCCACCTCTCGTGAGAGGGCACATGCAAGAGGTCATTCTGGCTCCCCCAGCTCTCCTTAGGGGCTCTTTAAAAAGTTATGGCCGCCGCCGCTGTTCTCAGCGGCAGCTGCGATGCCCGTTGGGGGGGGGGGCAAACGTTCTCGTGCCTCCCTGAGTGAGGCCTTGGACTCGTAGGGGC
>NW_015173163.1:484856-489391 GCF_001447785.1 Gekko japonicus
GGCTTCTTTCCTCCTGCTGCCTTGGCCCTCTGGTGCACGGGTGAGTCCCCAAAGTTTGACTCTTCTTCTACAAGTCTCTGGCGCTGGAGGTATTCGCCTCCTTCCCTCCTGCCTGCTATGGCTGCATAATTGTGAGAGATTTCTTAACATAGTGTTCCTGCCAGGGAAGCTGGGGACCCTGCCCATGAGTCTCCATTTCATCCTCACAACAACCCTGTGGGGTAGGTTAGGTAGAGAAGGGGAGATTTGGCCCGGGGTCACTCAGCCAGCAGAGTGAGAATACAAACCTGGGTCTCCCCACATCAATCTGCAACTCTGACCACTGTGCAGTGCTGCCTCTACTGATCTGTAATGTTCCAGAGGTGTTGTAATGTAATACTCAGTTTCTCAAACGAGTGTATGCCTGTCTGTTGGTCCACTTAGGAGTCTTGATCCTGGTTGTGTGGTGGGCTAGTTGTGGCAAATGGTAGGGAAGCTCAGTATTTCTGTATACAGTTGTAGGGGCTTTATTGCAATGTGGTATGGCCTGATATTATGTTCTTATTCCAGTGTGGGGGGTGTGTGGGGCTATGGAAGCTGAGTGATAGGGTCTCTCCAAGTGATTGCCAGAAGTGAGATGCGTCCTGGTCTTGTGTCTTACAGATAATGTTACAAATAGTCCTTTGCATTTATATCATGCTTTCAACTTTAAAAGGATCATAATGCTGATTGTGTGAACTTAGGCAAATCACAAGAGGTAGAGCAGGAAGGGTTGCATCAGTGCTTAGTTCTTGTGGCCCTTTCTTACATGCCCAGGGAAATGCTGATCGCCACTTTGGGGCCAGGAAGCAATTTTTCTCCAGGCCAGTTTGGCCCCCAGTGATCCTGGCGGTTTTTTTTTAACCAGGACTGGGTTTCAATCCATGACACACTGACTTTGAAGTAAACACCAAGGAATGTAGAAAGACTTTAAAAAATTAGGCCTTATTTAATTAGAGTTGCACTGTGAGGCTGCAATCCTCTGTACACTATATCTGGGAATAAGCCTTGTGGAATACAGTATGACTCCTGAGCAAACGTGTAGGAGTTGTAGGTACACTTATAAGTAAGTCCCATTGAAATAGGCTGGACTTGCTTATATGGATGCATAGGACGAGGCTCTAAAAAGTCCTTTTTAAAATAACATAATCTATATTATATATGACTAGAAGCGAAGGGAAGGGAGAGGGGGGAAAGAATGGATCCCAGGTGCTTCTGCCTGTCAGAGGGGCTGGTGCACACTTCCGGTGACGTCAGGGTGTGTGGCATATGCTAATAAGTTATGCTAATGAGCTCCTGCAGCTCTTTTTCTATGAAATGACCCCTGCATAAAGCTACTTTCTATGCAAGAGGACTGGGCTTCAATCCATGACACACTGACTTGGAAGTAAACATCAAGGAATGTAGAAAGACTTTAAAAAAATTAGGCCTTATTTAATTAGAGTTACACGGTGAAGCTGCAATCCTCTGTACACTATATCTGGGAATAAGCCTTGTGGAATACAGTATGACTCCTGAGCAAACGTGTAGAAGTTGTAGGTACACTTATAAGCAAGTCCTATTGAAATAGGCTGGATTTGCTTATATGGATGCATAGGACGAGGCTCTAAAAAGTCCTTTTTAAAATAACATAATCTATATTATATATGATTGTTTTTAAATAGCATAGAACAGAACCCATCTTTAAGTAAGGTGTATGTTCTAATAAATTCTATTATTTAATACAGTCTTGCCCTGTTTTTCCTCCAAGGAGCCCAAATCAGCTTTTCAAGAAGGCCCCCATCCCGACAGCTTACAAGGCTGATGTATTATGTGCATTCAGGCTTATTATGTGGTTGACCCATTTTGCTATTCCTGTGACCAATTTGTCAGCAGTGAGATAGCTAGAATAGGACTTGTTCTATTAGCAAAGCTGTAACATCCCCCCACCCCTTTATCCACTACATCTCTCTGTCCTTATAGACCTACACTAGTTCCACTCTTGATACACATACATTTTTTCACTCCAAATCTTTCCATTTTAGTCACAGAATTAGATTTTGTGTTGTTAAAAGAATGTAGGGTTTTTGCCTAAAATTCTAACAGAAAGTTGTTGCTTTGTTGCTACCAGCTAATTAAAGAAACAACACAGATAGGGCAATACCAATTACCAGAATGGTTTATCTGCCATTTTCCATCATATACTCATGACCTCTTGTCTGTCTCTACCTCCCTTAGCCTCACCATAATCTCTGCTTAGTGCTCCCTCCCTGGCTAGGTACTTGGTGCCCTCTTCAGACCCCACCTTTTCAAATAGGTTAATCCTTATCTACGGCTGTAAGAAAGTTTAAGCACATATAACTGTAATCTCTTGTACATTTCTTACAACTGTCTCTCACCCTCTCCCTCTTGTTTTCCCCATTATTAAATTTAGACTGTTAAGCTCCCTGTGGTCAGGTAACCCTTATTGTTCTTATCAGATTAAAACAATGCAATCCTATGCAGAATTATTCCAGTCTAAACTCACTGAAACCAATGGGCTTTGCAAGGCAAAGCATCCCTGGTTTCTCTCAAGGGTTAACGTGAACAGTAAGGGGCTCATTCCATCCTGCAGGTGTTGCTAATTGGGTCTCTCTGCCTACATAGCTTTTATCTTCAGGGTTAGAGTTGGAAGCATGGCAATTAGCTTTTCATGAGAACCTGCAGTGTGTGTGTGGGAGAAATCAGGAGAGATTAGGTAATTTTCTAGAAAGTTCCAGCAGGAACTCATCCTGAGTGGGTATCATTGTCACCTGATGCTGCTTGGCCAAAAAGTTATAATTGAGCTAAGAACCTGGAGAAAACTACTACTACTAGCTTGGATTCTGATGGACTAAAGGCCTGAACTATGATATGCTTATATTGCAATGAACAGCCGTGTAGAGAATGCAGAATCTATGGCCTTTGCTTCTTGAGTTTAAGGTTTGTGCCATCTAATACAGCTCTTTCAAAAGTGTTAGTTACGCTAGTTTTTCTTCCCGCTTGATTTTAGAGTGTTTTGCTTAATAATTAAACATTTGTCTTGGGATCTATTCAATAAAACTGTATATAAATTTTTAAAAGGTTTGGTTGCTTATGTAAATTAGCCTTGGGAACCCCTGGCATCCAGCCTTGGACTCCTTGACAGGCTTAGACTGGGGTAACTTTGCATAGGATTTTACTGTAAATCACTGTGTTCACGTTGATGGGGCTGCATACATTATAATAATGTTTTTCATCAAGACATGGTATTACACAGAGCAATGGCTGGTGATAATAGTAAGGGAGTTTTTTTTTAAAAAAAAAATAAAGTACAGGGTGACTTCCTAATGCAAATGCTGATGACTTCATCTGGCTCCAGGTAACAAAACAGTTGTAAGATATATATCAAGATATCACCCACTTAACTGGTTGGGGAAATGGTGATGCAGTGGGAGGGTGGGGTGTGTGGTTGCCTGCTTCTCTGGCCTGCATTCCAGGTCAAGCAGCTTGTGTGAACATGTACTGGTATCCTTGGACCAAGGGTATAATCACAGCAGGCACGCTGGTCCATCCTTTCTCCCTAAGGTAAAGTCAGCACACATTGCAGGTATCTTGTCTTTAGATACCAGACAGTGAAGAAGCAAGTGAGCTGTTGGTGTAAAGACAGCTTTGTATGTGTAAAGTCCCATCAAGTTGCAGCTGACTTATGGCAACCCCAGTAAGGAGCTGGGGCAAATTAGAAGCAGAAGTAGTTTGCCATTGCCTTCCCCTGTGGGCCATCCTTGGAGGTCTCCCATCCAAATACAGGGCTGACCCTACTTAGCTTTCAAGATCTGACGAGATTGGGCTGTACCATGCTACCCCCCCCCCCCCCGGAAGACAGCTTAAAAACCCAGTAGGAGCTTTCTCTGAAGCATTTATCTTCTGTAAAGAGTGCCATGTTTAATAATCAGGTCAGACTTGATTGTGAGACTCCAGGCTTAGCATTTTAGTCAAATGCAAGCTTTTTGAGTACTGCTTGCTTCTCCTTTGCATCTCCAGGTGTTTTGAATAGGAAACCAAGCACTCATGTAGCAAAACTTGCAAACAGAAAAGTAAATTTTCAAGTTTAACTGAGTAAGTGGAGTGCAGCCATGGATTGTTGAATAATAGAGTACTTCCAATGGATACCTGAAAATATGGTTCAGTGCTTTGTTTCAAAGCCACCCTGAGCCTGCCTTGGTGGGGAGGGGAGGGTACAAATCAAATAAATAATTAACTAAATCCCAATGTTGCTGTGGCGGAACGGGCCAGCATCAGCTGGCGGACCCAGCTCTGCCCACCCCTCCTTTGCCTGACCTGGCACCTGAAGGGGCAGTTTTTCACCACTGCCTCCAGGTATTGCTGCCACCACTGTCCCTGTCTTGGGCTCTGGTTAGGCGGGACAGCCTCCTAACCTCCCTCTGATGTCGCTAGGAACCCACCTCGGGGCTTCCTGGCAACCTTTGGGGCTCCCTTGGAGAGTTGGCAACTGGCCGTTTTGCCCTTGTTCTCAGAGT
>NW_015173163.1:489678-500177 GCF_001447785.1 Gekko japonicus
GACTCCAGCCGACAGCCTGACTGGCTCCAGACTTCAGGCAGACCGACCTCAATTTTCATAGACTGCTTCTCGCCCAAAAGCTCCACTATATCAAACAGCCCTTCCTGTGCAGGAAGTGGCTCTCCCTCCTGCAGCATTCTGGGGCAGATCTTCTCACAGCCTAGATGGACTTCCTGTCCTCTCTAGGGAGCTGCCCTCTGACTGCTGGTTGGAGACAGGAGGGGGGGGATGAGGAGGAGACTAGGCCAAGGCCTACCTCAGGTTTGATAGTCCCCTCCTATCTGGCCCACACCAACTTAAACATAGGCATAAAATGGCGTTTCTCCACAGTTGCCATGAAATCTTTTGCTGGGTAAGCAGAGGCCACTTAACTGGCCTTCTGCCTAGTCCTCCTCATGGGGTTGTTGTGAATATAACATTGAGAAAGTTCCATTCTGATTGCCCTTTGATACTTGGAAGAAAAATGAGACACAAGTGTAATAAATATTTTTAACTACTAGTCATTTATTTATTTTATTTTTGCAATTTCTATCCCACCCTACCCAGTGGCTCAGGGCGGCTAACAACAGTGTTTAAAACAGTAAAACAATAAAACAATTTTACATATATAATAAAACTGGTGCTCCAAATCTATACAATCTATACATTATACAAGATACTCAGCTGCTCATATTTGCGACCCATGAACTTAGTAGTGGAGGCGCCCCAACACACTCAAACTAAACAGGAATGGAAATTATATTTCATTTTTATATAATCATATTTTTAGACACTAGGATGTTTAGGATATTTTCAGTGGCTTTATTCATATCTTTTTGAAATTGAGTTTTTTCCCTACTTAGTGGCACTCCACTCAGTAAATCTGGAAGGCCAGCTGCCTGTGGGCGAGCCATTTAAGTCAAAGAAGGCTTCAGACTTTACTGGCTGGAGGAAGGCTTCAGACTTTACTGAGTGGAGCGCTAGGATACATGTCAGTATGATTAGATGTGGTCTCTACGGGATGTAGACACCAAGACCAAAGACTTCCTACTTGGGATGTTGGCTTATGTAAACTAAAGCTTCTTTCCCCCAGGAGAAGCAGCACTGGGCACGAGTGGAAAGACAAAGCTATTGCGACTGCCCTAAGTTGAGGTTCTTGTTTTGGAGGCTGCACAGTCTGTTTAATCTCTGTATGGAGGACATATGGAAGCAAACCGAGTATCATCTAAGGGAGATTGCCTGCAAGGAGACTGCCTGCAAGGAGACTGGAAACCCTGAATTTCTTAGCATTTTCTTTTCCAGCATCTGGGTTGTGGTGCCTGAATTCCCAAACGCCTGACCTCTTGCACATCAGCTTCCATCAGCAAAGCATCTTGGGTTTCTCTTGATAACAATGAGGCGTGACAGACCCCAAGAGCGGGCAGCCAGCTGGCCAGCAGAGCACATCAAGGTGCTCCTTGCCCTGTGGACTGAGGCAGCAGTGACTCACGATCTCAGCTCCCACGGCAGGAACCGTGCAGTGTATGATGGCATTTCCCAGCGTCTTGCAGAAATGGGCATTTACCGGACTGGGGACCAATGCCGGGAGAAAATGAAAGGTCTGAAAGTGGCCTACCGCAAAGCCAAAGAGAACAACTCAGTGGGGCGGCCCCCCATCAAGTGTCCGTTCTATGATGAGATAGACCAGATAATGACACAGTACATCAACTGCAGGCCAGGCTTTCCCTCAGAGGCTAGTGAAGGATCCAGCACCATTGTAGACAGGCAGGAAGGGCTCCCCATCTCAGAGCCCTGGGGGTCCCAGTCTGGCATCTCTGAGCGCTGGGGATCCCAGGCCACAGGACACTGGTTATCACAGGCTGCTGCCTCTGAAAGTCAAGGGACTGACGAGTTCAGCTATGTCCAGGCAGAGTCTCAAGATGCCTTTGGTGAAATCCAAGTCATCCCAGTCCAAGTGAAGGAAGAGGAATCAGAAGATGAGATATCGCCTGAGCTTGGTAAGCGTTCTTGCTTGTTTTGCCTGAGTTTATGTCAGTGGGTCCTTTGCTGCAGGATGCCTCAGGTTGGGCTGACTCCTTGCTTTATGAAGTATACTGTTGGTCCTTTTGATCTGAAGTGTTTATTTAACTTGAGACATTTGCTAGGCCTTTACTCCCCAAAAGCTGGTACCCATATGTATCTCAAGCACTGGCCTTTGCTCTTTTGGGATGTCTCAAAAGAACTGCTGTTGTCAAAATTCTGCTGCCATCTAATAATCAAATAACTAAAATATATCACAGTCTTGACAGAACACATTTTCAGAAGGAACATTATCAGTTCAGTGGGATGTTAGGATGCCCACTGTGTACTCGGTAGCTTGCTCACTATATCTTGATGCTTACTTGACTAACACACTTCATCGCTTTGGACTGCAGGATCCTTCTTGTGCGGATAACATACCTTGTGAATATTCCTCAGTGAAAATATGCTGGTCTTTGGAGGCTTTCACTTCAAGGTCCAGAGCTCATAGAAACCTAGATATGCCCAAAAAGGGGGAGTCATACTAATTGCAGTAGTCTGGGTAACTGCAGCCCAACTGTTGTACTTCTATTAGCTCTTTCCCCACTGTTTTTTGCATCTGGAAATTTATTCAGTATCCCAGGCTGAATTAGAAAACAGAGTCGCTGATGGACCCATCCTGTAAAAGAAACATGAATGGGCAATTCCATACTAACAGGTTTGTTTCTGTGTGTTCATGAGACCACTGGAGAAAGGGAAACTGCAAGAGGAGAATGTTCTGTTGCAATCAAATCTAATCAGCAGAGTATAATGAAAATTAATATTCTTGGGCTTGTGTTGTGTATGTTAACTTCTCTGCATCTAATCTTGCAATCAGATTCCTGTAATACCTAAACTCTCCCTGTCTTTGGTTGCTAAAGAGCAACAAGAGAAGATTGCACAGCAATACAATAATAGCAACAAAAGTAAAGGATGTGAATGAGGCCACAAAATAAGTTGCTAATGTATATTATACAGTGTCTATTCAATAAAGTACATGGCATCCTTAACCATAAATTTAGTATATGATATTTCTTCAAATAATGAATTGTTCCTCCAATGAAGAATCTGGATTAATACAATTCGTTGGAGGAACAATTCATGTACTATATATATGGTTAAGCATACCATGTACTTTACTGAACAGACTTTGTAGATTTCACATATTTCTTCTTTTATGATTGTATAATACACATCAGCAACCATTTTTGTGTCCTTATTCACAGCCTTTACTTTTGCTGATATTTGGTTGCTAAAGCCTGCCCAAACATTCGGGGGGGTGGGAATCAAATGGTACTTATGGAGCTATATCACTTTCAGAGGGTCACATATTTGACTGTTCTCCTCCCTCCCCCCAGTGTGTCTTCCCATGAAGTGTTAGCTTTCCAAACATAGTAAGTTGTGAAATAGATTAGCGCAACTGCATGCTCACAATCTTCTTGTGAAGATTGGTTGATGTACTTTCTCTGAAGTTTGTTCCATTTTTGGTCTTTATGAATCCTCTCGCTTTCTCACTCGGGTTATCCCAACTGTTAAAAGTATATGTACATAATTGCATTCCTCCAGATGTTCATTAGGTGTTCTTGCTTTTCATAGATGTGGCCTCTCCTATAGTGATGGAAACACAACCTACGCCAAGGCATCTCATCTCCATGCTTGACCAGCGTCCTCACCTTCGAACCCGGAAGCAAAAAGTTCAGGGAGAGGGGCAGTCAAGCTATCAAAGGGGAGCTGGCCAGAAGTACAGCCGTTCCCATCATCTGGAGCTGCAGAGAATGCAGAGACAGGTGGCCAGCCAAGCCGAGGAGAAGCAGAGCTTAGCAGAGTTCATCCAGCATGACAGGGAGATGCGCCGGGAGGACAGGGAATTCCAGGCCCAGCTCTTTGAGAAACTTTTTCAGAAGCAAACGGAGCTTGTCCAGGCACTGTCTCAAAGAGCTCCTATCAGCCCTACCTCCGCTGCCTGTCCCAACACCCTGCAGGCCTTGCAGCTGTCTGCAAAGAGTGGAGCAGGAATAGCCACAGGCCCTGGTTCTCAGTTACAGGCTTTGCTAGAACAGATAATGCAGGCTGAAGTATCAGGGAAGGGTCTAACCAGGCTTGCTGTGAAGGAGGCCCTTGGAGGAACTGTGAAAGTGCCTCCTGAGGTACAGTACTGGACGGCTGAAGAGATACTGAGGTGGCTGCTGTCTCAGCAGTCACCTAACGACCAGTGCCAAGAGGTGTTAGTGACTCCCAGACTAGGGACAGAGCCTGGTAAAGGCCCTAACAAAGCCCAGCAGCTCTGTGGGAACAACTGTGCTAAAGAGACAGAAACAGACATTGACATCGAAATCCAGCGTCAGTGTTTCCGGCAGTTCTGCTACCAGGATGCCTGTGGGCCCCAGGAGGTTTACAGGTGCCTGTGGGACCTTTCGCATCAGTGGCTGAGGCCAGAGATCCACACCAAAGAGCAGATCATGGAGCTGCTGGTGGTTGAGCAATTCTTGAGTATCCTTCCTGAGGAAATCCAGACCCTGGTACGAGAGTGTCAGCCAGAAAATGGCAAGGAGGCTGTGGCCCTGGCAGAGAGGTTCCAGCTTCACTTTGAGTCCAAAAGGAAACGGGACCGGGTGAGATCATGTTGAGAACTAGTTATTTCTGATTTGGGGGGGATATGAGACTTCACATAGATTTCTGTTTGGCCAAGGAATCGTGAGAATCCCATCTCTGTTTCGAGTGACTGATTCCAGCCTCTCCGTTCAAGGAAGGAGAAAACAGGGAATTGGTGCCTGCGTTCTGACCACTGGAAGTCATGGCTGTTGGTTCCCTAGAAATCTCAGGGTTTGGCAGACACTGCGTGCACATCAGATTTCTTCAAAACCACTAGGATGGCTAGAAATTCGCTTTAAAAAAGAAAGAATTTTTGCAGTTCTCATGAATGTTCCCTCTAAGCTGTGGAGTCCCATGAGCCAAAATCCTACTTTGTGAGCTACTGGCATTAAAGTTGTGAGCAGGTGATTTGGCTATTGCATCAATTAGTTGGCTCTGGAGCCATCCTTCCTGAGCTAAGACAAAAATGCGTGAGCCAGAGGCTAAAAAACTGTGAGCTAGCTCACACTAACTCAGCTTAGAGGGAACACTGCTCATGATTACAAAGCACGAGATTCAGAACCTCACATTAATGCCCTAGAATATGTTTAGTGCTTTGAAAAGGACTGGAAGCATATGCAGTAGATTTCTGTCTTTAAAGGAAACTTAGCAAGAGGTGGTTTCCTCAGCAAGAATTTTTTTTAAAAAAGGAATCAGATCATTAGTAATAAACAGTAAATGTACTGTATTCACTCATGGCTCACAGGTAACAAGGGAACAGCTCTTGTATCCCTTATGGGGCCTGTTATTTGAGCAGCAAGTGAAGAATACTGGCTTGACATTCTTGTTCTAGACACGAGTGACATCTGAGGACGTGGTTCCAGTTTCTTCCAGAGGAAAATTGGATGACAATGAAACACAAGGGTGTGTCAAAGATGGCCAAGAGAACCCTAGGAGGACTGGCTTACTTGGTAAGGATTTGCTTATTAAATTGAACACGTCTTTTGCTGTAATAGCTCAGACCTCTCCCCTGAGCTTCCCATAGCACCCAATGATTCATGCAGGTATAGCAAACCTCACAATACAGCGGAAGGCAAAATATCCCTAAAATCAGTAGAGTAGCCAGTGGACAAAGGCTGGGGGGGAGTAGATTCCTGCCAACAAGGGAAGCTAGTCCCATCCATTACCGAAATACAGTCCACCTTCCAAATAAAAAATGTATTCAGGTGGATGTTTGAAGGTACTTGGGGTATCACTTTAATCTGTGACAGTAACAATGCCAATAATATCACGTACTTGTTTGTCCTTAATGAAGATTTATTAAGGAAATGAAACATTGGACTTACCTGAAGAGTTCTTCTCTTCTGTGGGGTGAAGTCATCCAAGTTTTTTCCTACCATAAGAGGACCATGGGAACACTTTCTGAGTTCTCTGTTCCAATTGTCAGTTTATGAAGTTTTTTGATGTTGTATTTAGGGTTGAATAAAATAAACAAACAAATGGAGTCCTCATTATTGGGAGCTAGGCTATTTTATGTCAGGAAGGACACCCTCGCTAGGTCCTGGAAGGCGTACAAAAATTTGTATAGCCCTGCCTGGAGCAAGAAGAGGCGAGGTGGATGACTTCCCCGCTGAAGGAGAATTAAGGTTTATGTAGGAAACACTGTGGTGGCTCAAGTGGTTAAGTTGCTGAACTGCAGGCTGTGGAAGATCAGTAGTTCAGCAGTTCGAGACCCGGGTGCCGCAAGATGGAGTGAGCTCCCGTCTCTAGTTCCAGCTCCTGCCAACCTAGCAGTTCGAAAGCAAGAAATTGCAAGTAGATAAATAGGTACCACTTCGGTGGGAAGGTAACAGTGTTCCGTGCGCCTTGGTGTTTAGTCATGCCAGCCACATGACCACGGAAACGTCTTCGGACAGCGCTGACTCTTCGGCTTTGAAACTGAGATGAGCACCGCAACCCTAGAGTCGGATTCGACTGGCTTTCGAGCAAGGGAACCTTTACCTTTACCTTTAGGAAACTCTAATATGCGAAATGACTGAGTGGCCCTTGAGCAGATCACGGTCAGCCTCTATCCCTCCTCTGCAATATTGTTATTTATGAACTGTCATAGTCCGATATTTCACTGGTAGACCGTGTTCTGCAGTTTGAGATCTAGCTAAGTTCTTGGGAACTGCGGATGTACCTTTGCAGGATTCTTGCTGTTCCAAGCAACACTGTCTTCTGGAGCTGAGCTGGTGTTATTTGTTCAATGCCCAGAATATCCAGGTGTTTCTTCTGCTGCTTCGTCTTCTGACTTTGTCCATGGGACCCAAGGGAGATTACAAGTATGATGAAAAAATTTCAGTCAGTCAGTAAGCAGACTACAAGATAGGATAACATTTCAAATCAAACTGCAAAAATTCCTAGTAAGACAAAAAAAAAATGCAGTTAGGCTGGGATCACAGAATGGGGGGGAACGGGACCCAAACAATGGATGCAAACATGTCTAAGGCAACAGGGCAATCAGTGTAAGAAACACCTGATCCCTAATAAAAGTCACCTCCTGGACTACCATGAGATTATTGTGAGGGCAAGGAAAGACTGCGGTGGCTCAAGTGGTTAAGACGCTGAACTGCAGGCTGTGGAAGGTCAGGAGTTCAGCAGTTCGAGACCCGAGTGTGCCGCATGATGGAGTGAGCTCCCGTCTCTAGTTCCAGCTCCTGCCAACCTAGCAGTTCGAAAGCAAGAAATTGCAAGTAGATAAATAGGTACCACTTTGGTGGGGAGGTAACAGCGTTCCGTGCGCCTTGGTGTTTAGTCATGCCGGCCACATGACCACGGAAACGTCTTCGGACAGCGCTGGCTCTTCGGCTTTGAAACAGAGATGAGCACCGCAACCCTAGAGTCGGATTCGACTGGCTTTCGAGCAAGGGAACCTTTACCTTTTAAGGAAAGACTGCCAGGCATTTTTGCACAGTTCTAAGTGCTGTGTTCATGATTTCTTTGGCTGCATCAAGCCTCTTCCTGTGGGCTTGTATCTTCAGGCTCCTGGCTGCCAGGTAAGGAAGCGTTAACCATCCAGGGATGCTGCACCTGAGGGCAAAGAGCCCAGGTCTTCTGACTCCCACCCTGGGGCCGTAACCAAAAGCCCATCTGTTATTTTTTTCTATCCCGGCAGGTGTCTCAAGATAAACTTATTCTCCATCTTCAGGTACAGAAGCGCACCTTCGGCTGAGGAAGAGGCCAAAGTCGGGGCTGAGAGAATGGATCGCATCCAGGCAAGGTGGAGAACACGGAGAGGCAGCAGCAAAACACAGGAAGTTGGATAATAGCTTAGAGGAACAGGAAGTGACTGAAGTTGTGGAGAGAACAAACCACAGGCCAACTCCCCGGCCAGGAAAGCAAGATGGAAAAGGGCAGGAAAGATCTGTTCCCAGGCATCCTCCTGCGGAAAGTACCGCTGAGAGACAAGCCAAGGCAGAGGGCAGTGGCAGGGCTTCAGACTCTCTGAATGGGACGCTTCCTTGTGGTACGTTGCGCACAGGGAAGACGCCGGCAAGCCTTGTGCCTTCGCAGCTGGCTTTCGACAAGGATGACGCTGTCTGCAGCCCTCGGCATAGGAATGACAGCCGCACGTCTCCTGAAGCAGACGGACCTTCTCTCAGTGACAGCATTGACCTGCTGCTGGATTCTCCGTGGAGCGGAAATGGCAGTGGTGACATAACCCACGACGGGCCCTCTGATCCCAGGGTGCCGCCATCCTGTGCCACCTGCACTGTCCTGAAGGCTGAGCTGGACACCATCCGTGAGGAGCTCAGGATAACCCAAGGTAACCAGGGGCGTGAATGGGAAAGGCTGTATCACTGGCTCAGGTTGCCAGCCTCTCTTTGACCATGTTGTTTTGCAAGAACCTGTATTGTGATTGCACGCTCGTGTGGCAGGCAATAACTCTCTTTGTTAATGCTTGCTGTTACTGCTGTATATGACAGTGGTTTAGCATGAACAGTGTGCTGGCCACAGGCTGCACACATGACACCACTCCACTGGAATGCTACTGACTGAGAGCAACATCCCCGGGGCAAGTCATTTCCCTTCTCCCCCCTCTCCTTAACATCTAGAAGCATTTGCACACAATCCGCCAGCTTCATGCTGGTAACCAGACCCCTGCGAGCGGCAGCCAACGTCATGGGGAAGGCTAATGTGATTTATGATAGTGTTTGCTTCAAGTGGTCAATGCCCCTAGATGCAATGGCCTAGGGAGTGGGGAGCTCCATAGCAGTATAATGCATAGCTCAACTCAGAATCCAAATACCGTGAATACAGGCGACGGTGGTGAGGGAAATCAGGAACCATTCACTGGTGACACCAGTGGTGGCCTATGAAAGTCTTTGCAGAAGTGGGTTTTAATGAGGGATCTGAAGGGAGGAAGGCTGTGCCAGGTGTACAGAGCTGTGTGTAGGAGGCAGTGAGGCACACAGAGATACTTGAACAACAGCAGATGATTCTGCAGAGCAGAGAAGGGGGAGGTGATCAGAGAAAAGATACAGTTGAAGTAGGGACCCATAGATCTAAAGGAAGGATCTGAAAAGTTGATCTAGTTCAGAAATGCAAAGTAGATCTTTAGGATCAAAGAGTAATTATTGAAAAAAGAAAGTGGCCCTAGCAAGGAGTCCAGCAGGGACTGTGAGCCACTTTCCTCCTACCTGTGTATTGACAGTGTTGCAGTTCAGTTTCATGTTTGTTGTTTCTGCAGCTTCCACACTGTATGGACTCAGTGGGACCTCCCTGCGAGACTTATCTGAAGCTCTTGGCACCATTGCGCACATCCTCAACAACAGGATGTCTTCATCAACAACAAACGCATCCCAGAAAATTGCTGAAATCCCTACTAGACCAGTATGGCAGGAGAGAAATGTAAGTCCTCTCATATTCCCTATCCTGTGATTTTCTTTAAAAGAAAGACTGGTTCTTCTATTATCTACTTCCCACTTTTTGTTCCATAAAAACAGGATTCTCAGTAATCTTTCTCCATACCGAAAGCAGGTAAAAAAAGAGGAGGGAGCACAAATGCATGAATATGGTTTAGTGGGAATTATATTCCCTAAACATTTGGCTTTGTTACTTGCGTTGTAAGATGGAGTCTGCCGCTTTCCTTTCACTCCAGAGCAGGTGCCCGCACCGGGCAGGCCATCTCATCTGAGCAGGGTACAAGGAACTACTTTTGCTCTTGCTCTAAATCTACTACCCGGCGCCCTTAGAGGACCCTGGGCTGCTCAGAGTGGATGGCTTCAGAAGTGAGTGGGAACGGGGATGGCCCTGATCTGGGAACAGATCAAGCCAAAGTCTCCCTCCTGAAAGGATTCATAGATGGGGGAAGAGACAGGGGTTAGGACTATGATGCTGCAAACACAATGTATGAAGCCAATACTAAGGACAAGGGACTCTGGCCTAGGTTATGTGGAATAGCCCTCCTTGAGGAAGTGCAGAATTAGTACAACTGCCATCCCCTCCCCCACCCCCCGTTTATGCAGAGTACTGTCCTACTACCCTTAAGAAGCATAATGCATCCAGGTGTGTGCTTTTCACCTCTGTTGCACAATAACTGGTGGGAGCAAGCCCTGAGTTTCTCCCCCTTATGCTTTTGTTTTCAACTTCCTACAGGACTGAATGGTTTTGTTCCTACTGTGTTCCTATAAACATTACCAGATACCTCCAAAGAAAGTGAATGCCATTAGTTTACTTGGCCCTCCTAATCATAAACTGTAGTGACACCTGGGAGAGGTTTTAACTGTCATCCCTCTAAACACACAAAGTTGAATGAGTGTTGTTAAAGCAAAGTTTCCAAATGTTTTGGTTACTGAGGGAATGGAAAAATACTTTGTTAACAGCCAAGAACTGTTGAAAAAGCTTTCGGAAGAACTTTCAACCATTTT